>NW_024582575.1:596735-620661 GCF_018398535.1 Haplochromis burtoni
TGTGTGTGTGTGTGTGTGTGTGTGTGTGTGTGTAAGCAGCAGTGGGCCAGCTTGCTCATTCCTGACCCAGATCCAGAGTTGGTTAAAGTTCAACAGTGAGTCTTATGTAAACAGCTCCACAAATCGAAACCTCCAGCGAGTCAGCCGAGGGAGTTTCAGCCGAGCGACTCGAACGCTTCCGAAACTCTAACCCGAAAAATGAGGATAGAAATGAAACAATTTTGTCTGATCAAGACACTCGATTTATTCTTAAAGACTGATTATGCAAACTGTTCAAAGAGTCTGTGTTTGTTCCCAGAGGCACCTGCAGTCAAGTGTGCAGACCTCACACAGGCAGGCAGCTCTGAGGACTGCTCCGTGTGCATTATGTTTCAGAGCTGATAGTGTGCAGCCCGAGTCCTCGTCTTAATATGGCAGTTTTTTAAAAACCTACCAGTCGGTCGGGACATCAATCTTGGCAATTTTGAAGTTGAGGTCGGCCATTCCTCCGACTGGAACGCGGTCGCTCCCTGTGGCAAAGTGGAGGAGCTTCTTTTGCAGTTCCAGAGGGAAGGCCAACACCACGTCCCAGAAACATCTGCAACAGCACGAAGATCATATAATAAAATAAACAAATCAATTACAGAGACTCGGAGAGGGGAAGTGGATTCTCTAAGGGTTAAAACGAGAAAAGAAACACTTGGACGCTCGCTGTCATTCAAGCAGTAACTACAGAGAGAGAAAAGTCAAGAAAATAAAAAGGAAAAATGAATATCATGATCACTGAGAGCCCTGCGACAAACTGTCCGTCCCACCCCGACCCTGGCATTGCTCCCGTCCAAACTTACTTGCTTGTAGCCTTCAACGTTTCTCGCTTTGTTAACGTTTAAAGGTGAGTTCGATCGTGTGACATCATTTATATGATTATTGCAATCTTTATGTGTGTGGTTGAGACACCAACATTAGCTGACAAAACAAAGCGCAAAATGAAACTTTAATCAGACAAACACTAACAAGAATTTTTGAAACTGCTGGCATCACAGCAGGCAGACAGCACTGAAGTTGTATAACAGGCCTGCAGCTGCTTGTCAGCAGCACGCTGAGTTACAATATCTGCGGCTCACAAGTGTCGGCATTTTCCTCCCTCACCGCCACAAACAAAGGCCTGTGTGTGTGTGTGTGTGTGTGTGTGAGTGAGAGAGAGAAAAACAAGTAAGAATTACACCCTGCGAGAAAATGAATCCAAAGCAAACATTTGCACCCTGCACACGTTACTTCCACCTTATTTCAACAAACAATCAGAGCTGAGGAGAGACAAAAAGGGCCGTAATTCCACTTTATGGTCTGGAGCGACAATAAAAGTCAAAGGAGCCGAGCAACAGTAACATTTTAACGGGTGCGCTGACCTCATCACATTATGTAATTTGTGCATGGAAAACTTACAGTGGGGTCAGCCTAAAAACAAAAAATGTACAGAGGTTCTCTCTCCAAGCAGAGAGTGGGAGGTATGTGTGGACTTCCTGCGCAGCAGTTAGCTAGTGTTAGTAAACAGGAAGTGCTGGGGTCGTACCGTACGGTGGCGTCGGTCTTGCTGTATCCTTCGTACTGAGCAGCTTTCTGCAGGGCGCTCATGTCGAGCTCTGGACTCCCGCACACCAACATCTCCACCTCCTCAGGCCGAAGCAACTGCAAACACCAGACGATAAAACACAAATGATATACGATTCAGAAAAAACCTCAGCCGCTATGTTTGTTTTCCCACATTAATGTTCAACACAACACCAATTATTCACACATGTGTGCGGCTGTAATCTGCAGCTGTCTGGTTGGTGGGCAGTTTCCTCCTTTATAACAATTTCATAAAGGGGATTTTGTTTTGTAAAATATCCTCTTTGGTTTGTGTTCAGGCTTAAAGTTACTTAAAGTTGTGGTGTTGTAAACTGGTGTTGGCTGAACAATACAAACTAACTGACCAGAAGGTTATTCTGTTCATGATGTTGGACGAGAAGTCACATTAGGTCAATAACCAACATGTCGCATCATCTTCAAACTATTCTGACGTGTCTGAGGTGCAATGATTCGGCACACTTTGGTCTAATTCTAGTTTCCTGCAGGCTCCTCCAGCCACAGCCAGAGAAAGACTGGAATTTTTTGATCATGAGGTCCATCTGTTTTATTTCCTAATAGAATAAGACTGCATGAATTTCAGTCTTATTCAATTAAATCAATTGATGCAGTTTTATTTCTGGAAATCATATGAATGTGGGCTGGAGCACACTGCTCAGCTGTTCTTATTACTGCACTTCATGCAGTCTGAGCTTATGTTGAACTCTGTTTCTTCAGTGCTGTACAGGTTACACCAAATATGTACTAAATGGAAACAGTCCCTAAATTACCGATAAATATAAACTAAAGACAAAATAAAACAAATATGTTTAATAAACATAAACAGATTTCCATTTAATAAGCAGAATTTGACATTTTAACCTTGGAAGTCTAAATGTTTTAACCCACAGAGCTGATGTCACTATACAGAAGCACAGCAGCCTTGCCACATACAAGCTTCTTCTAAATTAATAAACGAAAACATAACACCACCTAAACACAGAATCGCTTCCGCTGCTCGGGCGGCGTAAGTGAAGCTCAAACAGCAAACGAGGAGGAGAAACAGGAAGTCTCGTCAGAGCTCAGCAGCTGATAGCATCCGATGTGTCAAACAGTCAACTTCACAGGAATCCAGTGAAAGTTTCACTTTATTTTCTATAAATGAAAAATAAACTGCCTGCAAGGTGAAAGCAGGTTATGAGCACGCAGCCTCATCCTGACCTATCTGTGCAGGACAAAGACTGAAACAGCGAACCGCAAAGAACGAAGGAAAACAAGCTGATCTTGAGATCTGACCCAGTTCACTTAGCTGCTAGAAACTCCATCAATACTCAGCGCACAGACGCAAAGTGTGAAACCCTCAAAGCCAAACACGCCCCCATCAATACTGTAGGGCTGTCTCATCACATCTTGAAACGTCAGCGGGTGCGGACGTGACTCAAAGACTGACAGTAAACGGAAGAGTCAGAGTCATGTCAGAAAAACTGAAAAAAAAAGTATTACTCAGAAAGCAGAAGTAGGTCAAACTCACGTCAGCACATCAAAACATCACTACCTGCTTTTAGGAAGTCAGCTCAGAAAGACGGCGAGGCTTTTATTTTTACTTTGTCAGGATAATCGTGTTGATAACAGCTTAACAAAATAAAATAAAAGTCATCATACTGGGAAAATAACAGACGCTGAACAAATTGCATTTACTTTATTTCTTAATCTGAGCAATTTGCACTGATCAGGATGGATGTCGATCAGCTTATCCAACGCTGTGGTCCAAAGAGAGGCGCTCTGATGTTCGGACATTCTCAAAGTTAACGAGACAACATCAAAATTAATTTGCATCAATTCAATCTTTATGTTGCTCGGAGAATGATCGAGTCCAAGTGACGAGGCACGTGTACAGTGATTTATTCTGCATAATAACCTCAAAGAAAACCAAGTTTGGTTTCTACACGACTCAGCTGGAGTGAAGGAGTATCTCTGGGTCTTATACATGACAGAATAGGCGTGTGTAGTGAGAGCCTGACAGGTGGATTATGGGTGCAGTCTGTCATCATATGGTCTGTTATAGTGACGATACGTGGTGCTGTAAATAGTGGCCAAAAGAACAAGATGACAGATACCATCGATGGAAATGAGCTCTCTCTGGGTTCAGCTTTACAGACTGAACATGCTTCTCTGCTGTGTTGGCAGACAGAGAGCTGCACACAGCCCTTTCAGCCACTGTCTGTGATTTTCATGCTTTATTTTTCATCTTTAATGTTCATCTCATGACCCTGATAAGGTGACAAACTCAGTCATTCGGCTGAAAGAAAGAGAAAGACATGATGGTGTAGGCATGTCCACTCAAGAGGCAGGCCAAGGACACTGGACGGTTTTTGTCTGTCACCTCCAGAAGAGCTGGAAGCGCCGGCTCATCTGGAGGTCTGGGTATCTCTGATTAGACTGCCGAGTCTAGGAATAGTTTGGCTGACTTGTTAATGTTTTATTGTAAGTTTAAATAAGACAGGAAGAGCTCTAGACTTTTGGTGTACTTGTAAAATTAGTTGCAGAAGAAGTGCAGTAAGCAAAGATGAGTTATGCCAGTGTTTCCACATCAGTGTGTGTAGATTCCCAGTGATGTAACTTTCCTCATTGTGCACTCCGATTTGTTGTAATGCAAAAGCTACTCCAAAAACCCAAAACCAAACACCTGCTCAGCCATCGTGTCTGCAGTCGTCTGCACCCACAATCACAAGCAAGTTTAATCCAGTCCTACAGTGACTGTAAACTGAAATGTATATATCACTAAACTAATCATAAATGATCAAAACCATCATAGAGACGTTCCTGGAAAAGCACACGGACACGGTACGCATGCCGTTTTTCCCCAAACTGATATAAGGAGGCCAGTGGAGCGAGTTCTTATCAGCAAGCCTGAGACCTGCTGCCACTTTACTCTTTACAGTTTGACTCGTCGTTTGTCTGACCCAGATTCAGACTCGGCTGAAAAACGGGGGTCAAACTGGGCAGCTTTATCTCTAACTGTAAGAAAGACTGTGGGTTTGACTCCATAATCTAAAACGTCCTACGAACACAAAAAATAATCAACGCATGAGGGTTTTCTTTCCTTCACGGTTGCTGCTCAGGAAGCGATAAATCTTACATGACTGGCACTATTTGAATTGTTTCTCCAGCAAATTTATACACAGTTTATCTCGAAACAAACAGAGAACTGGTATTTTGAGAAGCCCTTCACTGGATGGAGTGCACAGTTTGGCCTGTTCTATCTCCCTCGAGTTTAATTCGAATGTTTAAAATGTGACAGAGAAATATTTTAAAGGTGCCATGATCAGCTGGAAGGGAATGGATGGGTGTCTTTGCGTAAGAGTCTATGTTAAGAAATGCTTAAGAAAAGGATAAAGCATATTGGTCTTTAAATAACACATTTTGTAGCAGACTCACCATGAGTGCGTCCGATGCGCACACACTGTGGAAGCCGTGGTAGAAGGCAGCAAACTGTTTATAAATGGATTTATTCAGCAGGAAGTCGACATAGAGCTGGACATACTCTGTGGAAAGAGAAAAAACAGTTTGATTTCCATTACAAACATTTGCCCTTCAGCCTTGGCTCCTCCGTTCAGCAAACACAGCGAGAGGGATGCTGGTAACGAGTGGGCCCGGACCCCAACAAGAGCCACTGGATGGAAAATCAAGTTTAATAAGAGAAGCAGAGTTGATGTGCTCAGCTGGACTTTATCCCCCCAGGAGGAACAAAGAGGCTTTTTACCTGAGCCAGGTTTCACCGCTCGCATGGAGTTAAAGAGCACAGAAGGCGCAATAAAGGCGTTCCTCAGGATTACACACTCGAGACTCTTAAAGACTGCAGGACAGTAGCTCTCTTTACATTAATGAGGATGTTGGATCACAGAGCTGATTTCACGCTGGAACAATTTCGTCACTAAGTGCACTGCATTAAAAGTTCAGAGACTGCGGAGTCTTATATGAATCCATCAGCCCAGCGCTGAAATATCTTTCCAGCTATTCAGCGAATGCTCATCCGAACCAATCCGTTGATTTTACATCCAGCTTCTTATGCTGCATGCTTATCAGATGATGGTCTCAGCATCTACTGAATTTGCTGCCAACACTAACGGTTCCCATGTGGTTTGCCACTGTAGTTTTCTGGGAGATCACGGAGACGGTAGAGAACTGCAGACACCCGCCTACCTGCAGAGAGCATCTGCTGCCAGATGGAGGCTTTTTACAACACTGTGGGAAATGTGAGTCACTCTTGCTTGTGTTGTTGGTCCGTCAGCCACAGAGAAGAGCACAGTCACAAAACACACTGTTAAAATAAAAGAACAGGAGAGGAGTGTGCCTCCTTCCCTGTTCTGGTCCACTTTTGAACCCATAGTTATTGGTTCAAACCAGTAGTTCAAACCAATAGTTACTGGTTCAAAAGTTTTGATCTAAGAAATACAGCTATCAAAACTTAGTCTAATAATCAATTTTGCATCTTAACTTTGTAACACTACCGTTATCTCATGTCTTGATGTTTCCAAAAGCCTTTTCATTTGCCTCAATTAACCCTTTAAGACCTACCATAGAACCAAGTCCGCCAGAGCTTATATTATATTTTTACATGCTGTGGAGCCATTTTTGGGAGCATTTCAAGTTGCTATACATCAATACAACCATTATAGCCCAAATTTTAATAATATGTCTGCATTAAGTGCATAGTAATTACATAAATTGCAAAAAAGTGCAATAAACTACAAAAAAATTGAAAATCGTTTTTGTTTTTTTAACATATATTTCTAGTTAGAGAAATTTAAGAGGCTTATCCCTCAAAACTGTAAATACAAAAAAGTTGCACAAACTAGTTTCCCACCACAGGAAATTTATTTTAAGTGTCTTCATAGTTTTATTTTTGAAATACACCAATTTTATATACTGCAGGAAAAACGAAAATAAATATTATATGCAAATTTGCAAAATAACAGCATATGCATCAAAATAAACTATTTCCAGCAGTGCAATATGAGTCCTCAGCATCCCAGAAACGACACAGAAAGTCATAAAGTCAAACATAACTTTTAAAAACACAAGTATAGGCTCATAAGGCCCGATGGTAAAAAACTACATTTCCGCAAAATGACGTCACTTCCGGTTTCGGGCAGGTCATGGCGGACATGCGATAGTTCACGCTGATGGACGTAGGAAGTGTTACAAACAGCTGATCGGATCGGCAAAGCGTGTTTCTGGAATATTATGTTTTTGTTGCTGCAAGTGCTTTTTATGCAGTTTTTGCAAAGCTAACGTGACCGAGGACAAGCTGATGGCATAAGATGTAAGTACAACTCCTCCGGTTTCATATGCAAAAAAAATTATTGCGCTAGCTTACGTGGTTGCAGTGCTACCGGGATTTAAAAATAGTTACGCAAAATGGAGCGTGCCCGCTCCGACCGGCTCTAAAGGGTTAAAATTAGAAACTCTATTCTCTAAAATGACTCCAACTCAGATGCCTGGCTTTCAACAAGAATAAGACCGCTTGACAGGACAACCTGAGATCTTCAGGCAACAGTCCAGAGAGGCACCTAAAGGTGACTTTGCTGTCAGGTAATGAACTAAAGAAACCTGATTAATGTCATCAACAAAGTTTTATCAGAGAGCCGTTATTGACCTCATGTGATTATAATGATGATCCCTACGAGTGCTATAGTTTGTAGCTGTGTAAAAGGTCAAGTGCAGTGACTCTGCACATAAAAGGTAAAAACCATATCGTTGCCATACATGCTAAGTATTTGGTCAAATGAGATGCTCTTACTCCTCATGCTGCACAGTTCTGTCCGAAAAAAAAGACTTGGCATTTGCAGCAACGATATCTCTCTCAGTTTTCGGACCTCCGGATGCTTCACAATTTTGTACTTAAATGTCCTGTTTTGATCGCTGCGTGGACGTATCTGTGATCTCAAAGAACCAGTTTAAGTTCAGGGCATCAGGTCACGAGTGCAACCACCACCCTTTTATTACTTCCACAGTTCAAAGGCTACGCTGTGTACTGTTTACTATGAATTTGTCACCTAGGGTCAAACTGCCAAGTTGTACTGTAACTTATGAAGTTACTAAACTCTAAACCCTAGACTCCGTCTCTGTCATGGTCCTGGGTCGGTGACCCAGCGCTTTTAGTTTGTTATCATTTTCTAGATGATGATTGTTTAAGTTCTGTGTTATTTTCGATCTGCCTCTGAGTCTGCGTCTGTATCTGTCTGTCTATGGTGTCTCCCCATCTGTTTGTGAATCTGTCTGTTTAGTTCAATGTCTTGTCTGGTTCCATGTGTCTGAGTTTCCTGTTTTATTGTGAAGGTCCGTGTCGTATGTGAGTGTGATCAGTTTACGTTTCCCCTGTCCCGTCAGCTCAGATTCCTCCCAGCTGTGTTGCCCTCCTGTCTCTCATCCCCTGATTACTGGTGTGTGTATTTAAGCCCTGTGTGTTCTCCTGCCTGTTGCCGGTTCGTCTGTGTAACGCCGCGTCAGTCTGTGTTCCTCGGTGTCCTGCTCGTCTCTCTGCCTCTCTTCCCTTTTTGTTTCATCTCAGGTTTGTCATTTAGCTTTCCCAGTTCAGGTCTTTAGTTTTGTCTTCCCTCTTGCCTGTTTTGCCTTCTCACCACTGTGTAAATAAACTCACCGGCATCTCATCCACTGCCTGCATCTTGGGTCCTTCTTCTAACTCCTCACGGCTCGCCTCGGCAGCCGTGACAGTCTCAAATTTACTACTACTACTTACTACTATTTATTATGACTGTGCCCTTCAGTGTTTGGCTGTCTGATTTTCTGTTTCATACTTCAGAAGGTGAGTATCATATGCAGCACAGCTTTGCAGTACAGTTCATCCTCAATTAAAGGTACAAGTACTGCACTGCAGTTAAGGACGCAGGTTCATACAGGTACAAAATGCTCTTTGAGTGCCAGTGAGAATATCTGTTGCCTTGGAGGTGAGTTACTGCCAATGGTGACTGCAGTGTGGACTCACCCTTCCTGCTCTGCTTGGTGACGGGAATTTTGTCTCCTCCAGGCTTCAGGTTGTAGGATTTGACCACGCCCATCTCCTCCTGGAACACCTGAAACGCACAAAAATCAACATCACTATGCAATGGTGCACAAACTGTTGTAGGCCATCAGTGAAGAAAGCCCCGGCACTGGAACATCGAGTTGATTTTAGATCATGAATGTGTTTCTGCTTATCTTCAAATCAGCGGCCATATCAGCCAAGACTGCCAAAAAGAAACAACCAGGCAGTCACGGCGTGCTCACCGGTCTTGCTCTCTTACTTTATTTTTCAGATAGTGGTTACTTTCACTTAACGAAAGATTAACAATGAATTTCTTGGCAATCTGATGCGAGGACAAGAATCCAGGAAGTCAGCAAGCTAGGTCAACAAACGGCACACAAACAACTCATTGTCTCCATGTTGTGGTTTCATCGTGGATCGCTCAATACAAACATCATCAAATCGAAGAAAAGTTCCCATCTGATTAGATTTTTGTCCAATTGCTCCAACATATTTAATGAAGCCATGTAAAATTTGTCATGTCCTCAAAGTACACGGCAGTGGGTAGATCGGGCCTTTTTTGAGCCCTCATAACTTGTTAAAAAGCCTTTGTAAAAACCTGTTAGCAAATCTATTTAATTTCTATAATGGGATATATCATACAGTGTCAAACTTGTTATTGGCTCGGCTTGTTAATACCATGTTAATGGCTGTGCCGTAGAGGATATGAATAAGTGCTGGTACCAGGGATGTTTGATTTGGTTCTGATTAAAAACTGGAGGAAACTTAGAAAAGTACCTTTTGAGTAAGTCTTCAGGGTCATATCACCTTGTGTGATAAGCGGCTGGTAAAACAAGTTTCAGAATATTAAAGGTGTCATTTTTTCCTGCGTGTTCAGACCAGGTTGCAGCTTCACCTGCAGCTTGTTTTTCCAGAATATTCGACAGATGCTCAATCGGATAGAGCTCTGGGGAATCTGGGCGCTGCGTGAACACGTTCACCTTTTAGTCATGTTCTCCAGATCACTGCTGAACAATGTGCAGCGTTTACCCGGGCACATTATCCTGCCATCGGGGAATACCGCGGCCACAAACCGGTGTACATGATCAGCAGCAATGTATACGTGCATGTTAAAATTGCCAGTGCTCAAGGTCTATCAGCACCTGACTGTCCACATGATGCACAAGAAAACCTGAGGCACCCTTCATTCATCGCTCCACTCTCACACTCACATGTCCATAGTTGTGGCTGCAGCAGCTCTTAGGTTTGATAATGATCCTCAGGCACAAATAATCCTTGAGCTCAGTGTGCACCAGTAAGACCTACAACACCTGTCGCCTCATAGACGCTCTGACACATTCACAGTGAGATTGTCAGAGTTGTTCAGACACTGATGCTGGACATTTTTTTTGGTTCCAACACATCAACTGTGACAGCTGCTTTTGAAATGAAATAACCACTGTGATGTGCTCTTACCTCACCTGTCGATGCTTTCAATGGGTGGATGAGTTTTTTAATGTTTTGGTTCCCCCGGAGAGATTTTAAAAAAAGCCAAAAGTCAAACGAAAAGACAGGGAGCTAATAAGGTAGCATACTCACTGCCTTTACAGTATGTGTAATAGTTGTGCTTGTGCGCCTCATCATCCCCAAAAGGCTCGTTCAGAGCCAGGAAATGTTTAAAAATACACTTTCATTTCGGGTTTACAGCTATGGTTACTGTAGAGAATTTATTATTTCAGTGTAGCCTGCAGCATTGCTTACAGAGGGGTATAAATGCAGTGAAAGGAATACACTGAAGTAGAAACATACAAGAATAGGACACAGTGAGCCGGAGCTAACCAAACTGATCCAGCAAACTGTAAGTCAGTGAGTTCATGTGTAGCACACAGAGGTGCGACTGTGACCAGCCTGCAGCCCACAGGGAGCTGACACACTGGGTTAAAATAACACCTCCTCTCTGCTGTTTGCAGACTCTTTCTTCCCACACATGCTCCAGCTTCACCTTTAACCCCGACAGATAGCACGAAGCAGCCTGATACAACCAGACTGTTCGCTAAATATGCAAGATGCTACAAAATGCAAAGTTAAGCAGGAAGAACTCATTTTAAATTGTTTCCACAGGCTTTAAAACTCACACTGCAACCTCTCTGTAATCTGTTTGCAGTAATCTGATATTTAAGTCAGTGCGTAAACTGATGAACAAATATACTATTTTTGTGCATATTTCAGGAAAATGAAAGACCTGCTTTCTCATGACTAATGCAGGAGGTTGTGAGCATCCTGTTAGTCAGCAGGTGATTACATCTGCTGATCTAAACAGGAAGAGGGTTCTGAGGTTATTTTTTCTTTTAAATTTAGAATAAAGGGGTTTTTTGCAGGAAATATATTGATCCTATTGAAGTAAATTAAATGATTTTATTGAATTTAGTTAATTTTTGTTTTTGCTTTTAAGAGATGCAGCTACCCAAGAAAATGAGCAGTAGAAGATAATTTGACTTTTGAAGTCGGAGTGGACAATTCATGTACATGCTTCACCTGAAGTTTATATTCAGTGTCTGAATTGAAATAATAAATTTGACTATTTATTTAATAAGAGAGCATTAAATAAATAGTCTCAGGGCAAGATTACACAGCACTTTTCTTTCTCTCGCCTCCAACACACTTCATTCATTCAGCTCATCGTCTTGTTCTGAGGCAGCTTCAGCATTTCACACCCAGCTGATCACTTCAGAGGATTTGGAGCAGGGACTGGCTCCCCAAAGGAGAACCTGCGAGCTTCAGGATATATAAATATTCA
The DNA here is from genome assembly GCF_018398535.1 of Haplochromis burtoni. Taxonomy (NCBI): domain Eukaryota; kingdom Metazoa; phylum Chordata; class Actinopteri; order Cichliformes; family Cichlidae; genus Haplochromis; species Haplochromis burtoni. Next base: position 608,144 of record NW_024582575.1, read on the forward strand.
ACTACTAACTTACAGGAAATGGAACTTTGGGGGGAGGAAAGGATGTGATTGGTCAGTCAGGGTCATGTGTGTGTGTGTGTGTGTGTGTGTGTGTGTGTGTGTGTGTGTGTGTGTGTGTGTGTGTGTGTGTGTGTGTCAGGAGCATGGAGAGAACTTTGACGCATTTTAACAGAGCACCAGGATGCTGCACTACTCCAAAGTCAAATGTCAGAAATGTGATATCCACCTCTGTTTCACATCCACCAGCAGCTGCTTCACGAGGTTCCACACAGGATGGCTGTCAGTGTCAGACACACAGACTGACCCATGCATGCGCACAGAAACACGCACACACACTTACTTGGTTGCTGGGAAATCTTTTTTGACATCCACAACACGAGTATGCACAGAAAGCAACGACATTGTTGCCTTGAGGCAAGTATATCGTAAAAAATGAATGTTTTTATTTGTAGCGACACGTGTTCATTTAACCTCTGAGACTGGGGGATTTTAACCAGGAGCATATGGGGGAATGACTCCGTTAGGGCCAACCTCTGGTGGCTATTTAGCACTTCTGTGTTGGTGTTTGTCATCACAGGCTGATGCTTTAAAAAGATCAATAATCTGACTGAACCCTGAAAACCAGGTTTCCAAACTATTAGACAGTTTCAGACCCATCTGTACCAAGAAAGCACTACATTTTAAATTTTTGTTACTCTGATGTTGTTAGTGAAATAAACGTTCATTCGTAGTTTGTGTTTGACATTTGACTTCCTGGCTGGACGTCATCGGTGGAACCGATCCAGGTCACCCACTGCTCTAAAATTACCAGAGCAGTCACAGCTGTCTGTCGCCACCTTCATACACTTTAATCTTGATGTCTGTGGTGTGTGACTGTGTGCATATAACAGTTCTAACAATAGCTGCTTGGAAATTTTCCATGTAGTGAGGTCTCTTTCACATCATTAACAACCGGAATCAATAAAATCCTGCAGTCAGGTAATCACTTACACCTTTATTCAATTACAGTTAACAGCTGAACTCAATCCAAGAGGACAACAAAGGAAAGTCTTTGTCAGATTTTATACAAGTGGCATTTCTGCATTTTCACACCTTTTGCAAGAGTGGAAACATGTGCGGAGCAGAAGCTATTCAACATCACAAATCTCTGAGCTTCAGGGCTGTAACACAACAGCAAGTTACTTTAACAGCTTTAACGAGGGCAAGTCACATCACTTTCATTACCACTCCCCTTTTTTTCAAAGCCCAAGATTGGCTTCTTATAACTTGGGTTGAACTGTTATGAGTGCTGAAAGCAAACTGAATGCAATGCTGTGCAGCAGGAAGTTAACGAAGTAGGTAACTAAGCTAAATGTCAGCCATGTTAGCTGTTCTGTTGCCCTTTCTGGCTCATTTTCATTCTCCCAACAACAATTCGGACGATCGTTGGCTGCAACTGAGCGCACAACAGGAGACGAGGAACCGTCTCTAAAACCAGTTTGTCTCTTTGCTGTTGTTTTCATGTCCAAATTGCTAGCCTAATGTAGCAGAACCCTGTAGTTACCACTGGTGGCCACAGAGGGCACTGTTGACTCTGCTCAGCAAATCCTACACAAGCTGCTTTAAAAGAAGAGTTTTACCTGGAAGGTGAGGTAGAAGTCCTCTTCCACATTTCCCTCATAGCTTAGCAGCTCTCCCAAACCGTGAGCCAGCTCCTGCAGATGGACACGAGAGGTCGAGAGGTCAGAATCAGGAAACGCATGAATGAGTTGCAGCATTTTTCATTTCTGTAAGTCACAGCTTTTGTTTGGTGTTGATGGATTGGAGGGAAAACTCTGTGACTGCAGGTTAGGAATGAAACAGCGTTTTTTAACACACTCTCTTCTGACAGAACACGAAGATGACAAATGTCTCACACAGTTCGCCTGAGGTCTGAGCTCTAATGAGTTTAGCCTGGTTATGCCCCACCTCAAAACATCGACATACCTTAGAAGCAATAAATTAAAGCTCCGCTGAGCTGCGAATAATGACTCTGACGCCGATATCTGAAATCAGTAATGTGGGGACAAAGAAGACCCGAGATGCCACGGAAGGAACTAATCAGTACATTTATTTGTGTTTTGTGTCGTTACGTCATCGTCCTTCTGACTTACGATTGATTTTACAGTTTTAAGGCGCTCTGAGGCAAACACGGTGAACCCCGCTGGTGTTTGGATAAAGTCTGTTCCTGGAGAGTTTCCAGAGTTATGGTTCCAGCATCAACTCAGGCCTCAAACTATATCTGATTTCCTGCTGTTACACAACTAGGGACAGTTATAGCACCTGTGTGTTTGTGTGTGTGTGTGTCTGTGTGTGTACTACGAAGGAGAGGTTTGACCTTCATGAGGACGAAGGTGTTGGATGTGAAGCAGCTCGTGTATCGGATAACTCGGACTGACCGTCAGGAGATGTTTCACGATCTTTCTGAAGGTCTTCACATATGAATGAACAAACGAATGACAAACATCTTTATTATCTCTTGAAGTCACAGCTAAACTGCACGGAAACTGCAACTAAAATAACAACTACAGCAACTCTTGTAGCTAACATGGCAATTTCTGCAACTAACCCAACCATTAAAAAGTGCAGCAATATAAGCAAACCACAGCAACACCTGCAACTAAACATGGCACCTCTTCAAACTCCAGCAACAGCTGGAACTGTTGTGGCAACAACTGCAAGCAATCCAACTACAGGGAACTGCATCTGACATGGTGACTATTGCAACTGAATCAACTCAGCCTATGCAAACACAAGTACACATGCAGCAACTGTGGCAACATTTGCAAATGAACCAATATCTACAGCAAAGCTTTCAACCAAGCACGGCAAATTCTGCAACTGACCCAACCACCATAAACTACTGCAACTAAGCAAACTATTGAAATTGCAGCAACACCTGTGAGAATTGTGCTGGCAACTGCAATCAGTCCACAAAGAACTACAGCAACTTCTGTATCTTAACATATCAGTAACTCTGGCGACTCGTGCAACTAATGGTGGCTACTGCAACTTTGCATGTCTACATCTGCAAAAAAGCAACAAGTACAGCTCCATTAACTAACACATTAGCTATTGCAAACTAAACTAAATCAACCACTAAATTAACCACCAACCACTTGGTGGCTGTAATGTTTTGCATGTTCCATATCTTTTGTGATTTATTCGCTGCGTTGTGCGATGTGAACTGTTTACAAAGAAACCAGGAAACAGCCTCTGACAGCACACCGATGAAGCCACAGCCACAGTATGCTTTACTATCAAATCTCAAAGTTGCGTGTGTGATAGACTTTATATAAAAGTGTGTGTAAGCCAAAGAGAAATTTACTAACTAGGTGTGAGAGAAACTGGGGGGAGCACTCGGCAAATGAAGCTAAAGTTTCCAACTATTTGTTACATCAACAGTTGCATGTGAATTTGACCAAATCAAAGAAAACACAGCGAAAAAAATCTTGAAAATCTATGAAAAATGAGCATGCACAGCTGTGGGCTGGCACACTGCATGAAAAGACAACCCAGCACTGTGAAAATTACACAAGGGAATGTGAGCGGGAGAACACATGAAGCTAGGTCAGAGGAACGCAGGGCACTTAAATCACTTAACCCCAATCTCACAACAGTGCATGGAGTTAAATTTAGACTCCTCAAAGAGAAGGATTATGGGAAAGACGAGGGTGAAAGGCGAGCCAGAGAGTTCATAAGTTTAATTCTGGCGCCCTCTAGTGGCGGGCAAGTGTGAAAATGGTTCAACATTACAAGATTTAAGTTTTCCAGCGTAATTTAACAGCTCCTACATGTGATTTTAAGAAAAGAAAAACCTAAACGTGTTAGTGTAGTGCAACCCAGCCAGCATTCCCAGCTTAAAACACGACTTTGTGCCACTGTGTCTTTTACAAAAAGAACCTTTGGCACAGCCTATATGTGCTGAGGGTTTACCTTCTTTTCCAAAGCATGAAAAGAAAGAGAAAGACGATCCTGTCCAAACACAGGACAGGTCCCATCAAGCACAATCAAACTGACTGAAGAGAACATAAAGTCAGTCTTTTTTATAATGAAGCTAATCTGAGTCTCTAACTAGAGCGCAGAAGAGGTGTAATGAAATACCTACCGGCATGATCTGCTGCAGGTCGTCCAGGGTGGCATTTGCCATGCCAACGAGGGCATTTTGGTCACATGGTACAGTGGGTGGTGTGAGGAGCTTCCTGTAAGAACAGAAGAATTACAATTATTAAAGGTTACTTCATATTATTCCCTCTAAATGTTGGATTGTGGCGTCTGAAACATCAGCAAAAGTTTCCACAGCATCTCTATGATTAGCTGCAACTCGTGCACAGGAAGCTTTTGCAGCTGTGAGGTGATCCATCACTGACAGCAGCGTTACACTTTAGATTCTGCAGAAGAAGAAACACTGTAAAAGGAATGGAAACTCACCCACCTGTAACAGTAGAGAGGGAAGTGGATGTCCAGCGCGATGCTGTTGTAAACAGCTAAGCCCATCAGCTGATCAGACATGAGGTTAAGGAGGAAACAACACAATAAAGTAGCGCAAAGTAAAAATAAGCTTCTCTCAGTCCTCGGGGGGAGACTCTGAATAATTATGGGTCTTTTTTGTTTTAAGTTTGTTTTCATCTTTATTATTAACTTTAAGTTGTCTATTATTGTATATTTGTTTTGTATTTTTCTGCTACACAAATGTCACTTAATTAATATATTGACTGATTGATATTTCTACGCTTAAGTTAAAATGCTTAGTTTAGTGTTGAATGTGGGCGAAACTGTGAAATTACTGTAAAAAAATAAAATAAAATAAAACCAACAAATTGAACTTATGAACAGTCATCTAAATTTTAGCAGAAGGAAATGTAGGTCAGGGAAAACAAAGAAACTGTGCCCTTCATTGTTTACCTGTGAGCTATCATCATGTTACTGCAAATATGCTAATGGTTACACGAGCCTTTCATATAACAGGAAACAACTTTTGGGGTTCTGAACCTGGAGGGAAACGTGCAGAAGGTTCAAATTTATATTCCCAAACCCAACAAGAGCACTTCTCTGTTGGAGGAACTGCCCTCTGGGCCAGCAGCAATATTAAATTATATTTCAGTAACAAACATTTCACTTTTCATCATAAAACCTGATCCGCCAACGGAGAGAAGCATGCAGCTAACACTGCAGCTCAGATGGAGGCGAGAGCGTTTAATCTGTGCCGAGCACGAAGCTCTCAGACACACACTTTCATTTACGCAGTGTTGCGCACATTTACAATATCTAATATCACAATTAATCTAATTAACAAAAGAACAAATTTATTTCTCTTTCGTGCAGAGCAAACGATACAATGTCAACCTCTGTGTGTGTGTGTGTGTGTGTGTGTGTGTGTGTGTAGGTGATAGAGAGTTCACATTGTGAATGTCACATGGTCATACAATTTTTTTCTTCATTTTCTATGTGAAGGGCGGCGGCCCTACACACTCACAAACTGCTCACAGCTGCCGCATGTGGCGACCAGATGTGGTGTAATTGTGCGTGTAGGTTGAGAGTGTGTGCGTCTGTGATGTGAAGACCACTGTTACAGGTAGGTGACACACATGTATTAAAATAAATAAATCGCTCTCTGTGCGCACACACACACACACACACACACACAGAGGCCCCAACATGAAAACAAACATAAACTGGACCATTAGCGCAACCATTTAGGAGGCCATTAAGAAGTCACATACACACACACTCACACACCTACACACACACCTACACACACACACACACACACACACACACACACACACACACACACACACGGCACCTTAAAGCATTTAGCAGCCCTGGTTCATAAATCTACACTTTATGGGACAGGCATGAATAAAGCTGTCTCCCTCTGTCTTTTATCTCTTTATCCACCTCTCCTTACTCCTTACATGCCCACTCCGTTTCACAACCCCTCTCCATCCCTCTCTCTCGCTCTCCTTCCTTCTTTTTGCTTCTCTGGTCCTTAAAGTCAGAGTTTTCTCATCGCTGCCGCAACCTAACGAGGCACAAAGTCACGTGTAAAATCTGCAAATTAATTCTGCTACTGATAAGTTTTTCACACAGGAAGTGCTGGATAAACGAACAGGTTTTATGTCACGGCTCGTCACAACCTTGACGAGGAATACTCGGAGCACTGCGCAGCATCGCCGCTGCTCTGTGGTAACTTCATTACAAAACACAGATCAGAGTACGTGACGACTAACACAAAACTTTAGAGCTTCAATTAAATTAGCACACACCAGCTGACACAGAGGCCGCCTCGTGGAGCCGCCCCCTTCGCATGCTGGTCTCCTTACACAAAGACTCTCAGTCTGCAAACAATCTCTTTAGAAAGGTTTACGGGGTGTGATGATGGCAGCAATATTAGGGCTGAACAAAAGATGTTTTGCACGCCAAAGCCAGGGTTAGAAAATGCCGTTTTAACTCGTTCACACAAACGATTCGGTTTGGCCTCTCCCGTTCGCCTACATCTCTGCTCTGATGTTATCCTTATCCACGCAAACCACATATGCACATGACTGCTCGATCACAAATCCTCCTGGTTATGAAGTCCAAACCCAAAAAAACAAAGAAAACAGAGAAACAAACAAACAATCATCATAAAAAATACAGATTTGAACGCTTTCACTGGGATGCCTAATCTGCAGCTGGTCTCCAGTCCAAATGAAACTGAAAATGTTTTTTGGGTTATTTTTACATAATTTCTTCTTGCAGACGTTTATGATTTTTAGAGCAATTGTTGTAATTATTACAACATGGTACCAAAGCTAGAATAATGACATTCTAATAGTTTTAAGCTAGATATGATTTTCCTCCAGTTATTAATTATTCTCTTTTTTGGTCATTAAAAATAATATGATTAGTTACCACATATGGATCTTTTTTCACCAAATTCAGGCTTAAATAATCAGGAAGATGTCCTCGAGGGATTCCCGTTCCAGGCTCTCAGGAACCCGCAAAGACTGTAACGATGTGCCCGTTGGTCTGCACCATGCGACAAGGTGAAAAATGTAATTTTCAGCTCTTATTTTTATTTTCATCATCGCTCTCCCTCTCTCTGTTTGTGACACACTGTGCCTCATAAATGTGGGGGCTAAGTAAGTGGCTGACGGTCGTTACTCTGAGCACCTCTGCAACGTGGTTTTCACTGTCTGTGTGGCCAGAAACAAAGACTAAACACAACATAAGTGAAATAATGATCTGAGCACTGATGAATTAGGGATGTGAAGTAAAACAGCAGTTCCATTAGTCTTTGTGATTGTTAATATACACACAAAAAGATTTTTAAATAAAACAAGTATGTATAGTGTGTATAAAAGCACATGTAACTCAACAGCTGATGATTTTACACGCAGAGTGCTGGAAACATTGCAGCTGGACTTTATTTCGTTCCCGTGTTCTGGCAGATAAATTGGGTTTCATCTTTCCGTGTGTTCATCTCTCTTTCTCATCAATGTTTATTCCACTTTGTTTACATCTGTTTATATTCTGTCATTTCATTTGACATCCCCCCACTGCACCACTTTCCTTTTCACTTATCTCCCTCTGTTTAGTCTCTGTTACACACTCTCTCCCTGCCCTCTGCCACATATCCACAATGATACAGTGCTGCCATGGCGACTACACAAGAACCAGGGAGACAGATAAATTAGCTCCCAGCACAGACACACATGTGGAACATGCAAAAAACACCCAGCAGCAAACACACACGTGTAAGTACACAGATTTCCACTTCTTTCTTCTTTTGCTCACTCACTGATTCGACAACTGCACATTTATGTTTCCCTCATTACAGAGGACTCGCTTACTGAAGACGTACTCCGACCTTAACCGCCGCTGTAACCGAAAACTGCCTCATCCCAAAAATTTACGTTTATGGGAACTTAAAGTTGAACGCTGGATCCCCAGTGTGCGACTCAATAAACAGATTTATGTTCACACACACACACACACACACACACACACACACACACACACACTAACCTGGCGAGGAACGGCAGCTATTAGGTTATGTAACCTTTTGACAGTTCCCAGCTGGCTAGTAACTGAGCCCGAAGTGCTGAATCACTTTCTGGCCACATATTACACACACATGAACTCTATGAACACACACACACACACACACAAACACACACACACGCGCACATAAACTTTCATTGAGGAGAGAAGAATGATGATAATAACACGAGCCACAGGGAGGCTGTGCTGTGCATGAATGTGTAAAAAGTGAGTGAAACAATGCAAAAATATGCAGGTCCGTTTTAGGTGGGGCCGAGTCAAAATGAAGGAATGTCCACATGAACTGAAAATATTTTAAATTGAGTGAAAAATTGAAGCTAATCTCAGCCCTCAGCCTGGAGAACAGGCATTTTACATTTCTGACCACCTGACTATCATTTCCTTTTCCTGCATGTGGCAACTTTCAAGCTACACACGGTGCAGTTAGCTCCAACAGCCTGAAAGAAGGCGGGAAGGTGCAGCTGCCTGTAGTCAGAAAGCTGTCGGATACAATGTAGTAAAAAATGTATTTAATTTTTAAAGTTCACATTAACACACTAACACCCAGTCTTGTAAAACAGCATCCAGATGGATTTACTGTATATAATACTGTATTCACATTATTTATTTATTCATTGTAGTTGAGTTTAATTGGAATAAATGGTGTGTTGTATTTACTGTATTTAACCCAGACTGCAATCCTTCCCTGACCTTAACTAAAGTGCTTCTGTTGTTAAAACGTAACCACAGAGGGGACTTGCAGTCCCTGGACTCTGCTCCCACCATCCACCACGTCCACCTTCCTGTGACTTCTGCGTACTTACGCGCAGTGAATGGAAACTATGATGCTCGCGAGTTAAACTCAGACGGCAATTATGTGCCTGAAAACTCAGCGAGTGGTTGAGTTGATGCATGAACAGAATTTGTAGGAGACAAAGAAGTACATTTTGAAGTAACTCTATTACAAAACTCTGCAGAGCAGACAAAAGGGAAGAGAAACTGGACCAGAATCTTTGAGGACTGGGTGCCAGTTAAAGGAACATGTGATTAATGCAGGAAACATAAAACCTTTCATTAGTGTTTGTAATGCATCTGCTCAGAGGATCGTGCTTTATGTTCAGAATTGTCATTTTTGTGCTGGTTTACGTTATGTAGTTTTAACAGCTTGCTGTTAAATTTCCTGACCTGAAACTGAAGACAAATGTTAACTTAATCTTGTTCCAGATTGACCTGTATGATGTTAACTGTGGATGAATGAAAAGCTTGTAGTGCGTCTGTACTTGCTGCACTTACATAACAGCTACCAAAGGCCGCCTATAGCCCGTGAGCCACACTTTGAGAACCCTGAAACAGCAGGTGCAAAACAGCTGATCTTTGGTGCGTTTCAGGCTGAAGCAGAAGGATAAGTGATGAGCTTCACTGCTGACTGAACGTTTGCATTGACTTAATGACACAGACTGTATATAAAAGACAGAAGTAATGATGTCACAGTTTCAATAAAGCATGCCATGCTTTATTGCCGGTTACAAAGTTGTATCAATAAGACTTCAAACTAGCAGCTGAACCAAAAACTCATGAAGGAATTGTTTACTGAGGTCACAGATTTACAACTGGAAGGCAAAGGAAGCGCCCCCTGCTGGCCATTATTATAACTGGGCTGATCATGTAACTCATGTACTCACACTAACAACAAATATGACTCAAACCTACTGAGAGGAGCACTACAATCATTTTCTCATCAACATGCAAACAATCAGACTTCCTTTTGCAATGTAAGACGCTGCCCTCTGCTGTCCAATGAAAAGCAGGTTTAAGGCAATTCTATATTAGGCTGTGTCCATTTTTGGTTTACAGTCTGTGATAAAAACATACTAAAAGCAGTGAAGCATTTATTATTTAAAAACACACAAACCTGCTGTGATTCTATTTGTATTTGTTACGAAGCTCTTCGCTGAGGTCTTGTTTTGGAAAAATGATTCTGACCACGTCGATTCAATTTTATGTGCTGCGCTGAAAAAGCCTCCACAGAGCGAGGCGTATTTGTTACATGTGCAGACCCACGGCCTAAACACACACATTATAGTATCTTTTTCTCCTCTGCGGTTTAAAACGGAGGAGTGTTTGCTACGTCAGAGGGGAGTGCACGAGGAAAGCTCCTGTGTGTGGTCATTTGTGCCCGTCTGCACATTACACGCATTTATAGTCCGACCCTCCCAGAAACTCAGCAGTTTTGTCTAGAGCAGAAAAGCAGATGCTGTGAAACTGCTCTGCAGCTACAAAAACAATGAAAACGCATTAAAACGCTAACGTGGGAGGTGCTAAACAAACTGCTCCGATGCACGTTCATTAAAAAAAAAAAAAACAAATATTATTGTCCTTCTTTTAACTTGAACCGGATAACGTAGGCAACCTCGTTAGGCTCATTAGGACCTCCAAAGAGCTCATTTATAAAGCGCTTAAACAACATTTAAAGCTCGCACATACCCTGATGTTTGTTGTTGTTCTTCATAAAGGATACAGTCCCGACCAACTGGAACTCAGAGTAGTTGTCACACTTCCAACTGCTGAACCAATGGCAGCGTGAGTCCTTCATGTAGGTAAACATCCCTAAAAAAATGAAAGTACTACATTTAGATTGAACACATCTCTTTTATTTAATTCGATACATTTGATTGGTAGAAAAAAGGATACAGGAAGTGATGGAGGCAAAAAAAAAGAAAGAGGAAAGGTCATTTTTACGACAAACAGAGGGTCTGAAGAAGAAAAGACAGAAGAAAAAAGACACGTGGTACATGTAGTTGGACTTTTCCCGGAATCAGTGAGTCCCTGTTAAATTAAAAAGTGTCCACATAAAGTTTTCAACTCAGGACTTTCAATCAACTGTCCAAACTTGGGGGAAAAGGGATTTAGGTTGAGTCGAATTAGAAAGTAGCAGTAAAACTGCACTGAAATCAAAAGCACTGCTGTTACTCTGAACACAAGCGGAGATAGAAACCAAACAGCGCGGTTTGGGAAAGTGTCGACTGGACTGCCCTGCAAGTTGAAATGCGAGGCTGAAAGAGTGCCTGGTTCATCACTGAGATCACTGAGCTATGTCAGAGTTAGAGGTTGGTTCGCATCTACCCCTCATGTGGAATTTTAAATGCACATTTGGAATTTGTGAGAAGGGGGATCAGAGGGTGTGCACCACCTCCAAGGGAATTGTGGTTCTCAAAGGGTGACCGCCTCTGCAGTTCAGCAAGGAAAGGACACTGTCCCCAACTTCCATCAATGTTGTAGAGGTGTGTCAACCAGGACAGTCCAATGGCATCAATGATGTGATTACATCACTGCTGCAGGTGTAATGTGTAGGTGTGTACATAGCACACGCTTCTTTAGCCTCCACCTGAAAAGCTTTGCTGTTTCACTGCTGATCTGCTGGATGTCAGTCACATCACCTCTTTTCTGATTAGAGTTTCTCTGCAACTGCAGCACCTTGCTGACGTCCTAAGCATATTAAATATTTAATTAAAATAAATAAATCATTTTTAAAAAAAAGTAACACACAAGTTGTTGAGACTCGAGCGCTGCTGAAACTCTTCCAGCTGTGACTGAAAGAAACAGCAGCAGTCTGTTCAGAGTGGAGACTCACATCTGGACCACTCACATCTCTGAACACACAAAATGGAAAAGACCTCATGTATAAAAGAGCCTGTGTGTGTGTGTGTGTGTGTGTGTGTGTGTGTGTGTGTGTGTGTGTGTGTGTGTGTGTGTGTGTGTGCGCTTGAGAATGACAAAAGAGATGAGTCTGCCTTGGAAGGCCAGTGGAGAAGAATGGCAGCGGGTTCATGGTGGTAATTTTCATACCTGTGTCATTAGTAATGGTTCCCAAATTTCATGGGGCCCCAAATAAGACTGAGGGGATTAGATAAAGCCCCTCTACTGTAAAGAGAGAGGAAGGGAGGGAGGCACAGTACCAAGGAGGGAGTGTGGGGAGTGCGTAAAATTAAGAAGGTGCATGTTTCTGTGGAATGACAGTCAAGAGTTTTTATGATTACTATCTGTACTCAACACACTGGGTTCATTTGCTGTGCTTGGAAGGTCATCAAGGGCAGCCAGGGCTCATTGGTGCACATGGATAGCAAAGGCTGACTCGTGTGTTTTGATCCAACAGACGACCTGCTTAAATTGCCAAAAAAGTTAATACTCATTCTGATAGAAAGGTGTCAGAATTAACAGTGCATCACTTTGTTGTGTATGGGGCTGCACAGCTACAGACCAGTCAGAGTGCCCCTGTCCACCATCAAAAGCATTAACAATGAGCATGTGAGCATCAGAACTGGACCACAGAGCAATGCCAGAATGTGTTCTGGTTTGTTGAATCATATTTTCTTTTACATCACATGGAGGGCTGGGTGCCCGTTTGTGGATTACCTGGGGAACACCTGTCACCAGGACACATTTATAGGGAAGAAAGCCAGTGAAGGCAGTGT
>NW_024582575.1:620681-655403 GCF_018398535.1 Haplochromis burtoni
CAGAGGTGGGGATTTCCCTGTGCTGCTAATGAGGGGAACACAGCTTTCATTGAGTGTGTTGCTTTGGGCCGACATCCCCCTGGCACCGACAAACACAGACGACCGCGGAAAGATGGAACGACGATGGAAAGAACAACTTGACCAGAGCGGAGACGCAGAGAGCAGAAAACGCAGATGCACAGGCAGACGCTCGCTTGGTTTCCACTCGAGTATATTTTATGCAAATTCCAACATACTGAACTACAAAGGCTGAACGGATGCGGCCGAAACTTGGAGAAAATGCTATATCAATATTGTAAAAAGGGTTTTTTTGCCCAGACGTGATGTGAGAATCGTTTTGCAGTTAGGGGAAATGTTGGAGCGGCAGTGATGGAAACACACTTGTTGAATTGAAAAATGGAGGAAGAAAGGCTTGAGAAATGTTTTCCTCACAATTCACAGAAATTCAGTTTGGACTGAGATCTAAATGATTTTTGTTAACCACCAACTCGCCACCATTTGTGAAATGTGCAACTCAGCACAGCGCAGCTGGAAAGCGGTGAATAAAATAACTGTTTGTGATAAGTGCGTTCAATCGAGACTTCACATTAAAGGATTTTTTACTGTTTCTCCAAAAGAGCAAAACCAACAATGAAAGTATGGCGCTATGAAGCACTGTGTATGTATTTAAAGGCTGATATAACCCATGCATCTGTGCGCTGCTGTTCTCCAAGAACTATTAATAACACATGGCTGCACTATGCTGTGCGACATGTGCTTTAATTACCACGAACAGACACTGCAGTTTGTCCTGAGTGAATCCCACACACACGTGTAGTAATCCACCACTGAAAATAGTCCCCAAAAATGTGCCGTTTCCTCAACTTTGTTTCATGTTTGCTTAAAACTAGACTTTCCAGCTGTTTTAGGAAACTGTTGAATCCTTTCCAAAGGGAAATATTTGAGCCCTTTACTTAAGATTTATTTATCCACATTACCAGCAGGCATGGAAGTGAGAGTCTTTCGCTGCGTTTCCATCAAAGGTCCACGTAATCTTAGTTAATGTGTGAAAACTTGCCAAGGAACCACAGGTTCCTTCAACTGTTGGTGACTGTCAAACACAGACACTTATAAAGGAAAGGCGGAGCAGCCAGCAAGGTCAACTCAATTCAGTTTTATGTATGTCTGCTGCGACTGGTTGGGGAGAGAGAAGGAAGACGGGATAAATGACATGCTGTAGACGAGAGCCAGAGATTAATGGCCTTTTTATAAGTATAAAAGGATGAGCAATGAATGACCAATTTAGAAGAATGTGAAGGTAGATGCTAAACGTGTGGAACGATGGGGAAAAGGCGGCCTTGGCCTTGAGGAGGTTGTTTGTTGCGGTTGCTGACGCTGGCTTGACCAAGTAAGACACTAAAGATATTAAGTGTGAAGAAGTCTACGCTGACCGTTAATGACTATAAGCTATTACACAAATACAATAATCAGTGTCGGAAAAGGAAGTGCAGGGATTGTTTTAAGCACAGCAGACAGTCACACCAGTCTCCCCTCTGCTGCAATTTTACAAACTGGACTACTTCAGCCAGCTTTAACAGGCATCATAGGCCTTAGAAGTACTCATCTTTCTCCAGAATCAGTGTTAAACTATAAGGTGAAAGTGATACCTGCAACATCACTCAAGCACTTCTTTGCATTACAGAGCTACTGGTTTCAATATGATGGGAGGTTCTTGGGTTTTTAAAAGAAGAGTATTGGAAAAATACTCATATTCCTATCATTAGAAATAATAACGGAGTAAACCCTCTTATGTCCAGGATCTCTCTCCGTCCAGTCAACGCCTGCCTGAGGCCTTTCCTTCTCATTTGACTGTATTTTCCGTTTTATTGCCTTTTTTGTGGCGAGTTCTTTCTTTTACTGAAAGAAAAGTAAAGTTTCCACAGTTTCTCCAGCTGTTCCATTGTCCAGCATTCTTGCTACTGGGGAAAAGTTGCCAATAGCTACTGGGAAAAAAACAAGTTCTAGCTGAGAGGCTGAACACTTAGCCAGTCAAAACTTGGGACACGCATAAAAAGCAAGGCTTACATTGAACCATCTAAATAATAATGGTGTCTTTATTCTAAAGCTGTCACATCGAGCAAACGTCACATCAAAAACGAGCAACTTTACATGTGATCGTTTTACCGGTCGTTGTAGAGCCTAACGCAACTGTAACGAGAAGGAGTGACTTAGCCGTGTCTGGCTTTAGATTTGGAATAAATCGTGTAAACAGAGGTAAAGGAGTTTAAAAGACTGAGAGAGCAACACTGAGAAAGAGATAGGCACAGTGACAACAATGGCAAACAGAGATAATTACAGTCAGGCAGCCAGAACAGACAAAAAGGAAAAGAGAAACAAGAGAAGAAGACCATCATAATAAGAACTCTTCCAGACTGAAATGACAGCTAATTATACAGTTGCCAAAACCAACACGGGCCACTTTTCTCAGCCATCTGACACTTATTCCCGCTGCAGTTTCACTGACCCGAAAACTCACAAAGCACGTCCACCGAGGCCTCCATCTAATAAAAATGTACTTTCCGTTTTATCCAATAAAAATACGATTTTTTTCCGCTTGACTTCAATAATAAAATACAGCTTCACTTTCCACTGACTTTGTATCAAACGGGATTTACCTTCCAGATTTTCAACCTTATCTGTTATTCTCAGCTGCTCCCTCAAGACCTACTCAAAGAAAAGCTTTTTTTCCATTTTTATGATGAAGGCTGGATTGTGGACACTCACAGCTCAGCAGCTCATGTTTCAGTGTGAATGACCTCCAATCTGAAACCCTGACTCACCGTAGTCTGTGTGAAAGATTTGTCGGACGAGTAGCAGGAACCACTCTTTCGTCAGGCCGCCCATGTCCAGCCCCGCCTCCCCGACAAAAGTCACCCGCAGCTTCTTCTTTAGATCGCATCGCTTCCTCGTCAGCTATCGGCGACAAAGAGATGAAACAAACACACACACATTTCGTTTCAGTTTGGATTGCAGAAACACTTGCTGCAGAAACCTTTGTACCCCTTTGTTGGGTAAGAGTTGCAGCGCCTGAAGCGTCTGATGTGGGGTTATCCTGGGTGACACGCCTAGGCAATATTGTGTCCAGCTGTTCTGCATGTGCTTTGTGGAACTGGTGTGTGATTGCTCTTATGGTGCCCTGTTTGAGATGCTTAAGAAATCTGGGGTATCAGGCCCATTATTATGGGTTATTTGGCTCCTGTAGAGCACCAGGGAAAGTTGTGCATTGCTAACAATAAGTCAGCAAATGCAAAATTGACAGACCAGTGGTTGCGGTGTCTGCTGGGATGTGGATGCTATTTGTTCTGGTAAAGAGAGATATGACAAAAGCAGCTGATTTACGGGTCCATCTACACTCCTACCCACATCTATGGTCATGATGAGGGAAGAAGTTATGAAAGGAATTATGAAAACTGCAAGCAAGAGCCCGCAGAGGCACTTTCAGCTCTGCTTCCCAGACTAGGTGAGGAACTCAGTGGTTCAGGAGGTGCTGAGAGTAAAACTGCTGCTCCTCCACATCAAATCAGATCAGCTGACCAGGTGCCTCTGGACGCCTCCTGTGGAGGCGTTCCAGTCACACCCAACATGGGAAAGATTCCAGTGCAGATATGATGGAGAGATTATGGTTCTCTTCTGGCTTGAGAACGCCACAAGAGCTTTAGGCACAGGTCACCAAGAAAGAGGACTGGTCTGCTTAGACTGCTGCTACAGACAGAAGCAGTAGAAAATAAGTAGATGCGGAAATATTTTCTGGGTAAAAAAATGACATCCTCTGCTATAATTTCCCATAAACACTGTTACTTAAGTTGCTAAATGGTTTCTTCAAATGAAAGTATGAAAATGCTGTGATCATGTATTCCTCAGTGTCTGCAGACTGAATATCTTCACAGGGACAGACCAGCAATTAAAGACCAAAATGAAAGACATTTGGTCTGAACCTCACTGCAGGAAGAAAATAACATTTCACATAATTTAGACTTGGATTTTAGTGTTTATCTCAGATTTACGGTTACATTTCAGATTGACGGAGGTTGAGGGTGACACATGACTGCAAAACATTAAAGGCATACTTGCTGATCCTCATGGCAGGGTCTATATATTCACTGGCCGATATTCCCAGTATTCCCACATCACAAGTTTCCAATTTTTCCCCCTTGCTTAAAACAACATTTTAAGAAATTTTTTGGTTTTTGGTTGTTATCACACTCTCAGATGTCCTAAAAATCCCAGTTTACACCCATGAGATTCTCCTCAGTTCCTTCTTTTTTCACGATCTTTGCTCAGTACTTCAGTGGAGAAGGCACATTAACACATCTCATTTTATATTAAATGACGCTGAACCTGCACCAATCTGTGCTTGTGTATTTCTAAAGAACATATTGTTTTCTGATTGGCTTTCCGGTATCAACTAAAATTGCATTAGGACATTTAAAACACACTAAACATAAATTCACAGTGTGTTATGGCTCAAGGTCACTTCAGATATCTGCATATAAATATGTGTAAAGATAGTAGACAAAGGATGAGTTTTTAGGGACATGAATCTTCCTGGTTTGTCTTAATTTTAATAACCAATCATGTCTGAGCAGGTACTGACCAGGTAAACTGATAACATGGACAGCAAAAACAGAATGCATTTACCAAAATTCAAATTCAAAAACACTGGGCATTGTCTAAAGAGGACAAAGGTTTTTATTAGCTTTTTCTAATTTATTAACGATCATAAACTAAACGATCATCAGACAGCTGCTAGCATTTGTGCCCTTAGTTTGTCAGCTGATGGGTTAACGGGTTCTCAGATTTGTTTTTAGAAATCAGAAATCAGACATAGTAATCAGTAATAGGTTTCCATGCAACTGCCATACATGTTATCAATTTGCCCCTGAATTTGCCCCTAAAAGGAACTTTCTACTAAGATTACCAAAGCAGCCTTTATAAACTACCAAAAATAAAGCATAAAGCACCAAAATCAGAGAAACTGAATTTAGAAATTCCAGTTCGCACTGGAATAAAAATAACTTTCTGATAAAAAACAGAAAGATATCATTGGGAATTTGCAGGAGATTTTTTTATCTTTCTTTTTTTAAAATAAATAATCATCATGGCAGTTGTTCATGCATTAAAGATCAGTCAACATTCACATTATTTCTAATTAATAAACGCCCTGATGACACCGGTCTACACTGCATGCTTTAACTTGCATATTTCAGTTTAAACAGTTTAAAAGATGTTTAAACATCTTGTAAAATGATTATACATCAAAAACTGAAATTTGTGAATGTACTAACCTCATCCAGTGAGTCGCTGAGAAGCTGTGCTCGTCGTACTTTAATGTTGAGAAACAGAAGGTTCATGTCCACTCTCTGCCTGCGAGAAACTTTACTGACCAGACTTTGCTGTGAAGCAAAAACACAGAATCCTAAACTCAACAGACAAGCATTTGTTGCTCATATACAGCTTCAGCAAATCTGCCTGCTCTGTGTTTCCTTATTACAATATTTTAAGGCTGGAATCAGGCTTTGTTAATGTGTGACTCACCCTGGCCTGACTGATCATCTGTTGCTCCGAGTCTTTCTGGATGATGGCTTTCTTTACCGCCGTCGAGAGGATGAAGGGAAACTGACAGAAAGAAAACCTGAAAAAGAGGAAAAAGTTAAGAATAGTTAATAATTCTCAGGCAGAGTTTCTTAGTCTGTTTTTCTATCAGCAGTTTCATAAACATGTCTTTCTGTAACTGCATTTCTGACCAGCTTTCAAGTGTTTTCAAAATTCTATACTTTACCCTAATGAGCAGGCTCTGAAGTCTACACCCTCCAAGCCACATGAGCTCCACAAATCCCCCACCACACCAGCCAGAGGCTGTAAGAGCCGGTCATTTCAACTGTAAACTCCAGATCCATTTTCTTTGTGAGACGTTAACGAGCCGTGACACAGCGTGAAACGAACTTCACGGCTTCTGCAAGTCTTTCCAAAGTTCTGGATAAACTGCAGCTGTGGAAGTGTTACTTCATTCTGCTTATGAGGAGATACTCAATTTCACTTCCAGGAATCTTCAAAGGGATGTTAGATGACTTGGTCGTGAGTAGCACTTACTCAGGGTAATGTACTGTAATATGGAGGGGCAATTCTAATAGGAGCTTGCAGGCAAGTCTAAAAACGTTTTTTTTTGACAAAAATCAGTCATCACTGACTATATCATCAACCCATCATTACTACTATACTGTACTATACTTTACTACACTACAAAGTAGTACAGCATTTTATGCTTTCTATTTATTGCTGAAATCTGTTGAGTGTTTAGTTTACACAGAACTAAACTGATGAAGATTTGAATAACACAAGTGAAGTGAATCAGAGTCATTCAGGTTTTGTATTATTGGTCAACCAATCTGAATCCAGATGACATTGATTTAGTCTCTTATATAGAGCAACCCAGGGTTATGACTGGATTTGAATCACAAGTTAAAGTAGATTATGTTATCTTTTTGGTATTTTCAGGAACATATCTTTGTGGAAAAGTTGTGTATCCATGAGAAATGAGTAGCTCTAGCATAACCTGCTACTGCAATCAACCATAAAATTATTACATAGCAACAAATCAACTACTCACATGCTGACTACCATATTCAGTGATCTACAAGAAAGAAAATAAATGCCTAGTTCATACAAAATTACAACAGGGTCTCGTTTGCGCCCGTTTGTCACCGAAGAGGTACGCCCCACCAAAATGAGAGATGTCAGCTATTTCATTACATGCAGTGGTGTAAATTTAATGTCAAAGTTTCATTAGTTTATTATGCTGCTTGAAAGGATGCAAAATTGCAGTAAAGATGCTTGATTTGAACAGAAATGCATCTATGCTAGCAAGAAATTATTCCTACAAATCTATATGGTAATACAACATATCTCAACCCGTAGCAACATATAAAGAAAGAAATATTGAAAGTGTTCTGGTACCTAATATTACTTCAGTTATGCCTTATCAGCCTATGCATGCATTTAAAGCCAGACGTGGTCAGAATGGCTGGCTTTGGTGTCGACTACAGTAAGCCTTGGTCCTTCAATTTCTTTGTTATTTAATACTTGAGTTGGAAGATACAAGCAGTCGTACTTTTTGGATTCGGTTTTAAAAGTTTGTTAGTTAAGATATTAGTTAAGAAGCCTGAATCTAATAATAAAATTGGTTCAAGCTTATGTGTTTTATAATTATATTTACATCATTTAACATTCATAGAATTACAGCAAGATGGTGCCATCTTATATGCCATTAGTTCCACTACATTGTCAATTTATGGACTAAGAAAATGTTTGGGGGCTCGTCCGGGATTTTCACCAGGACAAGCCCTCTATCACACCCTTTCTATATGATATATGTAAATATTTTAACCAAAAAGGTCATGTCCATCTAAAAGTTGATTATTGTTAAATTGCAAAATGACTGAAATGAAGTCCTGTAAGTAAAATGTATCCTATCGCCTTTGGTGCTCTAAAGAACGGTTCAAGTGAACACTAAATTTTGCGATTAAATTGAAAATCATGTTCAGCTACATTTCTTGGCATGTAATTTGTCCAGTATTGGCTGAAAGAAAACAAACCTAATTGCAAGATATGACTTTTAGATTTACTAATGATGCAAGCATCAGGATTTAGCAGGGTTGAACCAGATGGAAAATTCATAGAGTTTAATGTATACAGAAAAAAACACAACTGACCTATTTGAGTTGCCATAGTTCTGCCAGGTCCTATAATCCTCCATAAAATCTATGTGTTCAAGAGTAATGTTGTAAAAGTCAGTGAAGGACATGATTGGAGGGGAGGAGACACTGTTGGCTGCATCTGAGGACAGGGAAACAAGAATAACAGTCAAATGTGACAGAAATCATCTGCAGCAGACATCGAGATGTTATTAGTTTTGCAAGAGACTCACTGAAGAGGCTGAGCACTTTGGTTGCAGAGGGAATCCACCAGGCGCACTTGGACAGAGGAGGAAATTCATCTGGTTCTGCTGGAAACAGGCGAGTGGAGATGAACTGCAGGAGGCGCTCTACCAGTTGTCTGAAACGCCTTGCAGACAGTCTGACACACACACACACACACACACACACACACACACACACACACACACACACACACACACACAGATACATGGAGTTAATACTGGTGGCTTGGCAGAGTCAAACTGCACCCTGAAATATACATGTGCACAAAAATAGATGCTTACACTTCAAGGAGGAAAAATAATAGCAGCTTTGGAGAAGTTTGGTTTTCGGATCTGAGCAGAACTAAACAGAACTTCTAATTTGAAGCAGCTTGCTAGTAAATCATTACCACAAACAGCATGAATTCAAATGTTCCTCATTCAAGCCGAGAGGGAGACGAACAGAAGCTGGTTTACATTTGTGCTTTCAGGCTGTGTGTGATGTTTAAAGTCTTCTAGCTGGACAAAGTTTATATTTGGACAGTGAGGAACAATGTAATTAAATAAGATAAAGACATTTATAAATTAATAAACGTGCTTTTTTTCTATTGGAGAGAAGTTTAATATTTCATAAGCCCCATAACTATTAATCTCTTACTGTTGATTACTGTGTTGATATTGTGAAAGATTTCTTTCATACTAAAACTCCCAAACAAGCTTCCAGTCTTTGCTTTCACGTCCAGGGTTCCTGCACCATAAGGACTGGATCTAAGACTTTTTTTACTGCCATTCTGAATAAAACTTTGGACTACAGCTTGTTGGGTTTTTGCAAGCAGATTCTCAAACATTAAAACAAATGTGTTGTTAGCATCCACAAAAAGCTGAAATGAGATTTCCATTCCATTCCCTTGCTCGTATAGACTATTTGAGTCATATGTTGCCTGGCACCAGTTTTAGTCATGTAGTATGTCACTGACAGATTCACCAAACGTGTTCTTAGCAAAACAATATATAATGAAAGATGACCTGATAAAACTTTTCTATGATGTTTTTCCATATTCAAGCTAAAGCAGATAATATGTGTACAGTAACACAACAGCAGACAACAACTACAATACATTAGCACACAATGTTGTAACTCGCCATGAGTTTTGTTTTTTTTAACTATTTAAGAACCGGCCAGTCACTAGCAGCCCACCTATGGTTAGGGTAGGGTCTGGCTTATGTTGACCCCTTTTTTAAATATAATATAATGCCTATTTGGAACAGTCACATAGAAAAAAGATGCAACAGCTGTCGTATGACTCTTTATTTGTAATGTAACATGTTGCAGTTTCTAAAGTTTTGCCAGAAACATTTTGCCAGAACAAAACTCAAGCCATGGACAGATTATTGGTGACCTGGTGGATGTCAAGTAGTTAAGCATACTCTTTTAAGTAGAACAATTCTATTATACTTGACAGTTAATCACAAATACACGTTTGAACTTTTTTTTTTCCAGAAGGGAAAGTGTTGGCATGCAGGTCGCACTGTGTGGGCTGATTAGAGTAGGGAAAGCAAAGCTGAAGACAAAAACCAAGCTGGATGTAAAAAGAATGCGAGTGCTGTGTTTTGTCAAATTTTAGGGTTTGCACCAAACGACAGCAGAGATTCATAAAACCTCAAAACTGTGTATGTGATATGCATTAAGAAAGTGAGACTAAGCAGAGTAGTTGCCTAATTTATGTTCTCATCTCACAATTTATCACCTGCTAACCCTGCTGCAGTAACAAGATGACAAGAGCCAATCCGCCCACACATCCATGAGTTATTTAAAGCTTCAAATCCCACATTTTCCACAGAAGGCTGCACGATCTCTTTAACATACAAAATCCTCTCTCCTTAGATCCAGTGTGGATGACAAAAATCAGTAAAAGACAAAGTAATTCAAATGTAAAGACAAAGAAAATATTCTGTAGCTTTATAGATGCTGTAAAGAGACATCAATCAGAATATGATACCTGACATTTTTATTGTTTATTTAAACTGTGGTGAGGTCCATTTGTTACTGGCTGCGAACCAATATCAAACTGGTTACCACACACACGAACACACACATGCACATGCGTGCACACACACGAACACACAGACGCTTGCACAGAGTTTTGGACTTACTTTTTAAACCAGTGAACCAGGAAGTGATGGTCAGCCTCAGACAAAGCTGCGATCTGCCTGAGCAGGTGAGCATAGATCACATAGGTGCTGGTACTTGAGTACTGTGGGTTCTACACACACACACACACACACACACACACACACACACAGTTAAAAAGCCGGAATCCAACATGTGAACTGAGACGGAAATCGTAACACAAATGTCAAATGTATTGCATGATGCTACTAACAGAGACCTTAACAGGACAAATTGATAGAGCAGCAACCTAGTGCCTGGATGCATGTGAACGCACATGGCAACCATGGAAACGTACACAATTCAAGGAATCCTTTGCTTAAACATTTATGAGGGCATGTACTGTCTTGTATTAAATAGTATGTGAGTCAATATATACTACAAATAACTGTTATTTATGCTGGGAACATGCTAAGGTAATGAACCACATGTTCATTTTACTTGCAGTAGTTAACCATGTTAACCATTTTTGAAATTCACTTTTTTAAACATGTACTTTTCAAAGAGTCTTTTTTTAAATGTCCACTTAGGTGGACAACATACGTTTTGACTGTGTGGCAGGGCATGGAGTGACACATCAGCGTCCTATGTAGTGGTTTATGTGCAAGTATACCATCAACACTGACACAAATGCAAGAACACAGCCTTTGAATAGCTGTCCACTGTAGTGACCGCTATGTGTGAAAGGGTTAAATTGAGTTGACTGATTAAAGCATGCTCGTCTGGTGAAAGCTGTCCTGGATAATCTCAGTAAACAGTTTTCTGATGACTTCATGGGCTCATTTACTCGTTTTGAGTTATAAGGAATAAAACAGTACATTTGTTAATAACTTCACCTGCTGGTTTCCAAAGCTCCATCGTGAAGCCTCAACATGAGGATTTTTGTCATCAGAGGCGGATGTGACTGTTAAACTGCATTCTCATTGGTTCACAAACTGTCGATCACAATTCATTAGCCGATGGGCATAGCCCATATAAGCCTTCTTTCTGAAACTTAGAGTTAAAGGCTACTTCTACCTTTTATACTCTAACAGAAAGAGAAACTTATCGCATAATGAAGTCAAAGGCGAGACTATAAGAGGACAGTTTTCAGTGTTGTTTTCATGGACGACAGTCAACCAAGAAAAACACGGAATAGAAATAGAAGGAAAACATCACACTTGAGCTACACCAATTACTGGATGGCTGCTTTTTAACTATGAACACTATGGATGAGCATTTACATGCAGATTCTGTCTCAGGTGGACCTTCTCCAGTGGACTGCTGCTTGTTTAGGGTGTTGTTCAGATCAGCAGGATAAGCCATGAAGTGTTGAGCAAGAGTCTGAGTCAAGTTTGTGGAACATTAGTTTTCATGAGTTTCTTATTCTTTTATTACTTGATAGGATAAAATAAAATAAGTTTAAGAGCATCATGAAGTGGGAAAATATGACTGATGGAGTTTATTCTTTATTCATGTTCTAACCATAACCAAGTGGCTTTTACCGCATGCTTGTCATAAGCATATTTTCCCTGTTTTATTTCTTACTCATCTCCTTATTTCTGTTGTTGAGTGCATTTTTAGATAAAATAAAGTGACCATAAATATCTCATTAGTTTGCATTATTAAGAAAATACTCTTTTTGAGGAAAGTACCCCTTATTTTGATAGTTTTGTGTATGATTTCTTTCACTTTTTAGAACATTTACTCACCAGTCTTAAACCTTTCATTTGGGATCACGGGAACATGCGTTAAAGGGAATCTGCTGGGTCTCCCACAAGCATCCAAACAACCCTTAAACAACCCCCTAGACAAATTTGTTTAGATGAAAGAATGAAAACAAGAGTTAACTGCTCCGGTGGACTTCATTACGGCCTCATGTTCTCAGCTCTTGTTAATTAACTTGGAGAGTACAACATTATAACATAAAGAAATAATGGGCAGAACTATGAAAACAAGTTGAAACAAAACAAAACAATGGTTCAAGTTGAACATAATGTTTGAGTTTTCCATTGAAAATGCTTCATGCTCAACATACGGTTCATATTTGTAAGATCCAGAGAAGGCTGGTTTACTGCAATTCCTTAAAAATCTCTCATTCGTTCAACTAACTGCAGGGCTAAAGGCCGACTGAAGTAGGATTTAAATGATTGTTATTCTTTACTTTTTTTCCTCAAGTGTGACCCACTTTCACTTTGACCGCACGCGCACAAGTTTGGATGCAATAAAAGTAATAACAAATGACAAAATGAGTGAGATAATCCCAAAAAGCTCACTTCAGTCTGAGAATGGTTATAATGCACAGATGAAGGGAAAAAGAGATGAATTTGTAGCAACCAGAGCCCATAAAGGAAGGAGAGTCATCATCAGGCAGGAAACCAACAGTCCTCAACTGCAAAATGACCTCATCCAGTCCCGATCTGTGTGTTTGTGTGTGCGTGGTTATGTTCTCATGAGAGCTGAAAGACGAGACAAGTCCTCAAAGTCAAATGGGGCAAAATCAGAAGTTTGGCTCGGCCGTGTGTGTGTGTGTGTGATGGAGGGTGGAACCACAGTGGGACTACTGTAGACTGCTGTCTTTATCTGATGCTGATCCCCAAAACCATATATGGGAATCAGACTGGACGGAGAGAACGAAAGACAGACCGAGATGAAAAATAGCATCAAAGAAAGATCCCCAAAAAGAGAGAAAGACAGAAGACTGGAATGAAAACAAGAGGCAAGATTAAGAAGAATAGCAACGGGAAATTTCAAAAAGAAAACAAAACATTTTGATGAAAATGTCTTTGTTAAATAAGAATAAATATGGGCAAAAACTACCAAATTTACCAAATTTTCTCAAGTCCCAGTGACGTAGGCTTAAAAACCAGTCACTGAGCCCATGGTAACTACCGATTATTAGGGGACAAAAATGTGTAAACGTTAACTGTTTGGTGAGAGGTTGATTGCTGACTGTTGTTACGTAAAACTGGTGGCAAAGAGGTAAACAGTGCTACACCGAAAACCTTGTTGTTTCGGTAGCTCGAAGGCACCAACAGCTTATATGGAAGACCCCGACTGCAAACACTTGTGAAACGGAACAAACCAGAACAGGAGTCCATTCACCGTCAAAGTAAAAGTTAAACCTTTTGAAACACCTTGGTTTCAGCGGAAAGGGAAAACTTTTATTTTGAAGGTCTTTCAGGTAATTTGAACAACCTCCTTTTACTGTCGCAGTTTCATAGTCATTCAGTGGTTACTTAGCAAGTGTTTGCAGACAATCCCAAAAAGCTGATTCTGTTCATTTGGATGTAGCAGATAGTGAAGAAGTCACTTGGATGAAAACTCTATGTCCAAATCAACAGAATCTACTTTTTGGGATTTCCTTACCTGAATGATTGCTGCATGTTCAAGCGTAAAGTTGCCAACAGGGCGCACTGTTTTAGTCTGTCAGCCACTTTGCAACCCACCTACACTCTAGCTCCCACTTTCATGCTGTATCTGACTTAATCAGTCGTACTCTCTGTTCTCATTTATTTGATTTCTTCACTGATTTGTGATGAAGATTAGTTCACTGTAAGGGGCCTTCTGGGTACTCCCCACAATCGTACCTGAACGAGAATGAAGTAAGCTCGCAGATCATCTTTTGTCCGAGGCCTGAAAACAGAACAGACAAAACCCAGAACACAGTGAGACACTGTCAACAAATAGTCCCACAATATAACAAATAACTACACCAGCAAAGAGGTACAAAACAGAGATTCAAGGTATTACTTTAAGCTATTTTACTACAATTTAATATAAATGAACAAGAATTCCAACATCAGTGATTAGAATGTGAAAAATATCAATGAAATGTTAATAATTTCCTTTCATAAAAGCATGTATAGTAAACTTCATAAGTGGAACATGATAACACAAAGATGCAGAGAACTCGTCTCACCCTTTCCACTCCCTCAGCAGGCTGTTAATGATCCCTTTCAGCACTGACTTCTGGATGTCCTGAGGCTAAAAACACAACCGAAAATAAGCTTAGTGTGCAGAGGCCTACAAAGAGAAATAAAAACACTGAACGGCATATTCATCTAACCTTCACCACAACAGGAAGGTCACTTGTTCTACTTTTAAATTGAGAAAACGCTCACCAGGTGTGGACGACTCCAGTACTACTGCGAGGAACCCTGGAGTCAGTTGTGACCAGGATATATCTCTTAATACACATAACCCAAAAATCTCTATGACTGCCTTGTTTAATATGTGCAATACTGATCAAATTAGAAACATGCTAAATGCTTGATGCTAAAAAACTAGTTCACGTCTATGCTGGAGTATTGTCATTCCCTACAGTCAGTTCCTAAAAGCTCCCAGAAAAGCCTCAAGCTGATCCCAGCAGTTGATCAACTGCTGGGATTTGCTCCAGCAGTTGCACACAAGGTGTTGGCTGATGAGGCCCATCAGATGTAAAATATTTTACATTCAAAGGTGATTAAAGGAAAACTATTGTGATTGCAAACAGCCAACAAACGAATTTCAGAGTATTTTCTCCTCGTTTCTGAGCGTATGTAAGCATGTCTGAAGGTGTGGTCTCACCGTGTTGAGCAGTGCGTCATAAACAGCGTTGACAAACTTGGTGTTGACTCCTGAGTCCTCTATAGTGTTAAACAATCCATTCGCCTCTCGCTGGGAAAGGAGTGATGGGGAAAGCGAAGGCAGAGTAACACACGGAGAGAGTTAGTGAAAACTGCTTTCCCATCGCACCACATCGTAAAACAGTTCTGTGAAATTTTACCAGCATTTAAAAGTGTTTTCTCACAACAGGCCATTCGCTGAGAACCAGATTCTGTGTGTGATATACCTTGAAGGCAGCGTTGATTTCTATGAAGGAGTCAAAGGTTGTCAGGTAAAACTCCCGGACCTCCCTCCAGTCTCCTGATTGGAGGGCACGCTCCATGTCCTCCCTAGCAGCCAAAACACACGAAAGACTTCACGGAGACCGACCTCTTTACCTTTGATTTAAGACTGTTTCCTGCATGTTTAAAGTGTGTTTAAAGCTCCAGCGAACTGACACCTACTGAAACTCCTTGGTAGTCTTGGTGCGCAGGGGGATGATGGGGTCAGAGGGGAATGGAGCTTTGACCTCTGGAGGAAGAGTGTCGATGGAGAGCCGATGCTTTTGACGAACATTGCTGCATATCGGAGGCAGCTCTCTCCCTGCAGGAGAGGAAAATAAAGAAGAGGAACCAGTTCAACTATAGCACGCTCTCAGTAACACTGACCATCTGCACAGAAAACATGACTTAAGGAGTTCTTTAAAGAAAAAAAGTTTAAAAAGGAATCTGGATGCCAAAGTAGAATTTTACAGGAAGCCACATCCTCTCATCTTCTCAGCCTAGTGAGCTACACAATAAAAGCTTTCTCAGCTATAGCAGCACTCACAAAGGCCTAATCACGGTCATAATATAATATCAAGTCTGCTCGTTAAATGTTCATAATGTAAAGCAGATATCTGGTTCAAGACATCTTGTTTTATGTGCAGATTATTAATAATTATGCAATGCAATGTCTGTTTCGAGACCCTCAAAGCGCTTTACAATTACACTATTCATTCACTCTCACATTCACACACTGGTGGAGGCAGCTACAGACTGACAGAAGCAAGGCTGCCATATCGCACCATCGGCCCCTCTGGCCATCACCAGTAGGCGGTAGGGTAAATTGTCTTGCCCAAATAATGGATGAAGATGGATGGATGGTAGATGGATAAAGATGGATGGATGGTAGACGGATAAAGATGGAGGGAGGGATGGATGGATAAAGATGGATGGATGGATGATTGATGATGGATGGATGGATGGATAAAGAGGGATGAATGATGGATGGATGGTCGACGAGGGGTGGATGGATGGATGAAGAGGGATGGATGGATAAAGATGGGTGGGTGGATTCAATAAAAACATCAAACTGTTAATTACTCACAGCTGTAGATCTGCAGCTCGACAGCGTTTAAACTGACACATGGAGTGAAAATGAAAATAAAAACAACAACTGCAAAACAGACATCGGGCCTGTTTTGAATGTTTCTCGGAACATGTAGGTGTAGGGAATATGTGCTGGGAGACAAAAGAGGTCCACAAACAGAGAAATGAATCAACAACAGCTATTAACCCCAATCAGTGTGCAATCACAGAGGCCAGGCTGCGCTGCATAACACACATGCATTCATCTATCCTCCCACACTGATGACCATCCATCCATTCTCTTTATAATTAGCCTCAATCCTAACACTAACAATAGGCAGGCGCAGCCCTGTTCAGGTGCATTGTGGATGCTCATTCTGCAGAAGTGGAAGGATTGTGCAAGCAGAAGATAAAAGGGACACAAGAACAGAGATGGGCACGTGTTATATCACAGAAAAACTCCTCTCATCCACCAACAGAACAGCTAAATGTCTGCATTTTGTCGCGAGGGTGAGGAAAGATGCTACAATGAAGAAATCATTGTTTTAGAAAAAGTAATTAATCCAATAGTGAAAAAAATGTGTAGAAGTAGATTTCAAATAGAAATTTCCATTTCATCACTCGTTGTGATTTTCTCAGCCTCAGTGAAAGATGCCCCCCCCCCCCGAGTGCACTTGTGTCAGCAGGCTGCCAGTTTGGTTCGGTGTTGGCTGAAGATTTAGTACCTGGTTTACCTTTTACTTTTCTCCATCAGTCCAAACATCTTGTGCTGCTCTGTGTGTATCTGATTGCGCACAAAACAAGACGTTCTGAACCATGAAACTGTCCAAAGAGCATTCCAGACGATGGATCAAACCGCTGATCAAAAGTAAACTTTGTATTGATGGTGATTGTGAAGGAAGATGAAAAGGAACAAGCCATCCTCTGTGGATCAAGAATATCAAACATGCAAACGGTCCATGAAATGAATCAACTACAAAAGCATTTAGATTGTGCTTTGTCTGCCAAAGCCAGGACTATTTAACTATTTTGAATAAAATTATCTGGACTGGAACCAAATTTGAATTGGCTCTTTTTTTCATTATGCTCCATTTCTGTCATGAAATTCTCCTCGATGAAGGAATTAGTTGTTTCATTAATGAAATCAGACAGAAATTCATAATCAAAGAGGAAACAAAGCTGCAATAAGGAGAAGAACATATTGTTAAATCTCACCTTCCATCTTCACTCCCCTGTCCCTCACCTTCCTCCTTCACACCATCCTAATTATCATTGCTTTGTCAGCTCGTATATCACTGAGCGCAGGGCTGACAACAACAAGCATCCGTTGTCATGACACCTTTTGATCATAAGAGTCACATTCATCTTTTTCCTCCTTCTCTTTCTTTACTTTGATGTCTCTTGATGATGGGTGAGACAGATCTTCCCAAAGTGTTTTCAAGTGCTTTCCATTAAATCCTGCTTTCATTGCTGCAGAGGTTTCTGAACAAAGCAAGCATCAGACTGGAGATGATGTGTGCACCTTGTACCTGACATGTACCCTGGTTTGTGGGGTAAGTTGCACAGTGATAGCTTCTTATTCAGTCACGTCACAGCAAAATATGATTGCTGGTTACCTGCTCTATGTGTGAGCACATGGCTACATGACTACTGTTTATTACAATTATGCATTTTTTTTAATTCTGTTTAACTTGGTCATGCATCAAGTGGCAACCTTTGGGGCAGAAAAATGAAGTCAAGCGCTAAAAACTAGAGTAGTCACTGCAGTCAAACACCAGTGGATATGTAAACTTCTTCATTGGTCTTCCATGTACATAGTTTCCACAACTTTTTAAGGATTCTGAGACATGGCAGCTAAAGTTCTTTGGAAATCACCGCATTGGTGCAAAAATGTTGTTTCAGTCACACTGTGACATCTTTGACATTTTTCATATTTTTAGCAAAAGAAATAGGAACATATGAGGTATTTTTGCCAGAGGCTACAAGTAAAACAGTTCCTAAAGATTCGATTTAAAATTTGTTTTTTATTTATTTTTTTGCTATATTGTCTGTTAAGTTAGCTACCTTTTTATATCTGATTGTTTCAACAGACACTTCTCTGAAACTGATCATGTACCAGGCTGGGACTGAAAACGAGTGCAAAAGCAGCCAAAGTCCAAAGAAGGACTTTGAAAGACCCGCAGAAGCCTCGAGAACTGTTACTCAAGACGACTTTAAAAAATGACGAGAAAGCTCACCGGAAGTACATACAAAGAAAATAGTGGTGGTTCAAGACTTTTGCACTTCGTTCAACCAATTTAGCCATTTTATATATTTACTGCATTGAGTCATATCACGCTGCAGTGGAACAGTGTTCCTTCTGAGACCAAACTCCACTTTTATTTTGACAAATCTCTACAAAAACCCGTAACACGTTACAGATGAAGTAGCAAATTGTGGTGATTATCCAGCAGGCTGGCCGACTGTAACGGGCCCGAGGAATGCAACAATATCTCATGTGTGTGTCTTGATGGTTTTCACTTTCATATGGTTTTCATTTGGGGCGGAGGTTTGTATAATTATTCTGGCATCAGTAGCCGTGGTGACAAAGTGGGCTGGTGGGTGCTCCACCGGGTCTCTGTTCTCACGCGGCATTTAAAAACAACCTCGCCTTTAACAGGAAGCAGCATCCCCTTTACCGTCAAAACACTCACAATGAAAAAATAATTAAAGCCACGCAAAAAAGCTCGCAATCTGATAACTGCAATGCTAATTTAATAAGAGAAACTAAAAACCTTATCTAAACACATTTTTTATGCCACTTGCCCAAAAATGCTTCACGTGCAGGAGAACAAACCATTTGTAATTATTACTTGTTTCCAGCTCTTGAGTCTAAGTGACTTGAGCTTCAACTGTGAGTCAGCTGAGATATGAATCACCCCTTAAAAATGTCTGTAAGTGTCTCGTTATTAGTGAAGGCGTCTGATCTTCTCACACTGCGGGATGTTGAAATCCACAGCCGCACAGCTTTTTCTCTTCTTCTTCCTTTTCAAAGCTTTTCATTTCAGAGTAGCGATGTCATCATTTGCAGGCAGCATAAACAGAGTGTGAGTGCATACATCAAGCACACTGTAAACAGAGGAAGTAACACATCATTACATCGCAGACGAGGACGGGGATCGGTGCTTCCAAGAGAGCAAAGAGGCGGCGAACAATATTACAAAACACTGAGCAGCTTTACTGCTTTGGAATGAAGCAGTGCCGATTCAGACGACAGGAAGTCGGAGCAAAGCTTGTTGCACAAGTAGAAGTAAAAAAGGCACAAGTTCAATTTGACTAAAGATGCTAAAGGCAAAGTGTTTCCATCTACACATTTAAAACCACAGAGAAGCCTCACAATTGCTTTTATGGTGAAGAACCTAAACATTAAAAGCTCTAAGAGTTTCAATGTTTTTTGCAGTAAAGTAGTGCATATTGCACGTAATCAAATATTTAAAGTGCTTCTGGAAGCAAGTCTCAAAACTTAATCCTATCTAAATATGCCAGCAGAAAGGCAAACCTTTCATATCAATGCCAACACTTCAGAGGTTTGGCACCTTTGCCCCTAAATCAGGTTTTAAACACTTTATTCCATTTGCAGCAGCAGCATCAAACTGTGCATGCACATAGTTTCACAACATCACACCATCTTCATCGTTTGGGTTTGTGAGTGTCATATCTCTTGATCTCTGTATGATGTCTATGGTAAAGTTCTTATTATGTCAGTTCAAATATTTTTCATTAATATGAATCAGTTGTCACAGTGTCTGCGGCACAGTGGTGCAGTGCGAATGGTTGTGTGTCTGTGTTTTCCCAATGACAGCTCAACAGTCTAATTCTGCTGGAACGCTTCAGCATTATTGCACTAACTTAGATGCACATTACACGTTTTTTAAGTCTGGCTTAAAATAATGTAAAAAAAAAAATCAATGGAAAAAAGGGAGAATGCAACAAATAACTCCAAATAATTCTCCTATTTAAATCCTTTTAGCGTTTGGGTTTACAGAGCAGTGCTTCTCCAGTCAGGTTCTTTCAACAGGCAGATTTTGCCAAAACAGTTTTAATTCGCTCCTGGCTGCTGATGGGCCCGTGCCCCCTTTTCGGGCTGTGCCCGGGCTCTATGGACTAAGGCCCAGCCACCAGACACTCGCGTTCGGCCCCCTTCCCGGGCCTGACTCCAGGGCGGGGCCCCGGTAACTCTATCCCGGGAAGGGTGAACTGTTCCCTTGGTGTTCTACTCATAGGGTTCTTCTGAATCGCTCTTTGTCTGGTCCCTCACTCAGGACCAGTTTGCCATGGGAGACCCTGCCAGGTGGCAAAAGCCCCCAGACAACAAAGCCCCTGGGATCCCTGCAACACACAAACCTCTCCACCACAATAAGGCAGGTCTGGGCTTCTCTCCTTAGGCTGCTGCCCACGCGACCCGAGCCTGCTAAGCGGAAGAAGATGGATGGATCGAGTTTTTTTTAACTGTTTTTTAAATTATTTTTTATTTTTAATCATAATGTTTTATGAATGCTAGCTCGAGTCCGGTGTCATTTCCTGAAAGCCAAAGCTCTAATCTGGTCCTGGACCAAAGGCACGAACACAGAATGGAGGATAGAGACAGCATTTTGGGGAATTTGATTAAATTTCCTTTTTCAATGTGCAAAGAAAGACAGAAAAGGGGCAAAACTACTCTGTTTGCTGAAATAATAATAAGTTGTGTCTGAACTCACCGTGTCTGAGTCCGTGGTTACCGGTCAAGTTGCCCATGATGCCACCAGCCAGTCCACGTCCAGCCATGTCCCTCCTCTGGCTGAGCGTGGAGATGAAGGTGCCCAGAGATGGAAAAGGCTGCTTGGCTCCTCGCCCCAAACCCTACCACACAAAAACATGATCATGAAGACGAGTGGAAAGAAAGTTTTTTGCATGCACGCACAACAGACCAGTTATCTCCTCCTTTGTTTTATCTTTTTGAACCGCTGCAAAGTCCTGAAGTCTCAAACGCTTCAGTCTGTAACTCCATAATCAACGTCACCAGGCTACTTTGAGAGAAACGTGGAGAATCAAAGTGGAGATGCCAGCTTTAGTGAGAGTCTACCGGACATGACTTCAGCTACACACACAAACCTTTACTCCAAAACTTTATGGAAAACCAGCTCTGTTTATTTTCCGAGATCCAATCACATACAAACTAAAACAGAACTATGGAGCCCTTTAAAACCAGACACAACCTCCATCTTCTCTCCTTTTTTCTATCTCTTCTAGATGATCCAGGTTAGGACTTCAACTTGATTGTGAACATTTTAAGCCCAGATTTCACCCATAACACCAAGAAACCAGCACTTAGTGGTGCTCTAGCTCTTTCTTTCTAGAGTCAGAACCTCTAAATGAAATCAGGTTTTCAGCTGCATGAACAGACAATGACAACATGACCTGAACCGAATGAATGAACTTAATATTCACTCAGTCTTCTCTGTGATGAATCACACTTCTAATCTTTTCGGTATTTGATGAGTTTTGGGTGTCTGTGAACCACAAGTGCAATGAGAAAAATGTGGTAACAAGATGAGAAGATTGATGAGAAAGCATGTTGAAAAGAGAGAGCAGGAAAGAAGGATAAGTGAGGGAAAGTGAAGTAATGCAGAAAAGATGGGAGAAAGTGGGGAAAAATGAAGGAGGATATGAGACAGGAAGTCAGTGAAGAAATGGAAATGAAAGAACAGATGGAGAGAACAGATCGTAGAGGAGGCTTGAGAGGTGGAAGGAAGAGGAGGTGGGGAGTTCAACAGATGCACAGCAGCCGCTCATGACAGCCGCAAACACACCACGCTCTCTCTGTCACACACACACACACACGCACACACACACACACACACACACAGCAGCACCAGCAGTGTTATGTTCAGGTGATGGAACGGGAAGACAGTTAATCATCCATTCAAAATGAATCAGTTTCAAAAGAAATGAGACCCTGAGGGATATTGTAAACAGAATTTTAGCCCTTTTAGCCCTGACGACAGCCCACACACACACACACACACACACACACACACACACACACACACACACACACACACACACAGTTGTTTTTCCATGTTATTTTCTCTAAAGCACTAAAAAGAACAGAAAAACAGTCAGGTACATGCTACATTTTCAAAAAAAAAAACGGATTACGATGATGGCATAGACGATCAGCCACATTATTAAAAGCACCTGTCTCATTTTGTATGTGTCTCTCTTGTGCTACTGAGGCAGCTTACAGTCCTGTGGGCTGTGGGTGAGGCCTGTAATGCGTGGGGGGGTGTGCTTTCGTTCATGCAGAAACCTCCAGGCTGAAAAACAAAGCCAAAGTGGGAGTGCCAGTAGCTGCAGTTCCTCTAACGTCCACTTGAGGCTGCTTCCAAAGTCAGTCCCAATAGACCCCAACGTAAAATTACCCAACTTCACAGTAGATATACATACGTTTACGGTCTTACACACACAGAAAAATGCTCTCTGGTCTCTATGGATAGTTTCCCCATTCATCACAACTGGGTAGTAGTTCAAATTTTTATAACTAGTCCATTTGAACAGGCTCAAAGTTAGGAGGTCTTCTTAATGCACACTGAATTGTAACAAGGTGATTCACCCAGCAGTGCTTTTAATGTTGTGGCTCATTTGTGTATGTGCAGTCTTATGTGTCACACGTCACGCAGAATACAAATAGTACAACAGATACACACACACACACACGAGCCGACACGTGCCCTTTCATCTCATCTCTCAGCTCAGACGTTCCACAGTGTTAATGAGATGCAACAGGTTTTTCACTCAAATCAGATCAAACACTTTTTGAAAACCCAGAATTAATGCAGGAATACAAAAGCAGACACTGAAATCATTCAATAAATCACATGTCGAAGAAGATTCTCATTACTTCAAATTAAAGTGCATTTAAATTTCACTCAGTGCAGGCAGTAAAGCAGTTGCTCCATCTGAGTTCGTTAAATCGCCACAGGTTGAGAAATTCTGCAAAAAGCGTTTAATGCACAGCTTTCTAACTCGTTGGCTTTTCTTCTTGAGACTCTGCGAGCCTGACATTTGGTGTTTTAACTACAGCTGTTTAAGGACATTTCCACAAAAGTCAAGATATACATGTTTCCTCAGTATTGAATGTTTTTATTTTGAATTTTTTTGCAAACTTACATTCAGACTCATACAGCTATTTGACAACAAAACCATTATTTAACATCCAAATAATCACAGCAGATCTCTCTTGGAGATTGGGGCGATCATGGCTCAAGAGTTGGGAGTTCGCCTTGTAATTGAAATGTTGCCGGTTCGAGCCCCGGCTTGGACAGTCTCTGTCATTGTGTCCTTGGGCAAGACACTTCACCCGTTGCCTACTGTTGGTGGTCAGAGGGCCTAGCAGCAGTGTCCTGCAGCCTGCAAAGGGGTGGCTGTGGCTACAATGTAGCTTGTATTGCTGTCTCTTGTCCCTATTGTAAGGACTCTATCTTATATATCTTCAGAGGACAATTTGGTGTTAAAAAGTTTTTAAAAACAGATACTGATATGCATTTACTTAAATCTTTTGAAAGGTTCCTTTAGACCTATTTTCCCCTTTAATTAGCAGCAAACCCCAATAAAACAGGGTTGAGCCAAAAAAAGCACTCCAGAGAAAAATGTTGTGGCCACAGTGGAAACAGTTATAACGCTGCAAGCCTGACTGCTCGTCACTGCTTTTGTGCCCAGAATCAAAAACGATCTTAAGCTAAAGGTGGAGGTGGGTTGCAAAGCAGCCGGCAGATGGGCAAGAACTGCGGGCAAGCTAAAGCAGCCTAAGTAACACAGCCGACATGCAGTTTGTGATATGTAGAAAGGTATCAGCTGAGCCATCATGATGTGGGTTGGCACTGTCACGCTCAGCCACAATCCCAGTAAATCTCAGGGGCTGGGATTGTGGCTGAGCTTGACGTTGATGTCTGAACTAACATGTTTGATTTGGAACTGTCATATTACCATCGCATAACTGTGACCTATACAACAACGACACTGTTGAGATATTTTATACATTTTTTACTTGCATTTATTATCATTTATCAGCTCAGCTGGTTTCCATTAAGAACATTTTTGTTGATAAATGTTCATGAAATTAATGACACTGACATCAGTTTGCTGTATATAAGTATATTTGCTTCATAAATGGTGCTAATTAGTGCACTAAAAAGCCAAACTAAGATGCTAAATATCGACATGCTGCCACGGTGTTGAAGACCTCACAGAGCCCGAAGCGCCGCTGTAAACTTCTTCGTTCTCTTCATGCAGAGCTGCTTTCCTGCATCACTCCCTTAGAAGTGATGTGTGTATAATTACAGTCCTCTCCCAGTGAAGCCACATCACTCACTCTTTCATCATCGCCACAGGCCCGCCCACACCAGCTGATTGACAGGTGATGTCCGGGAAAGCGTGCAGCATAAACAACTCGATCAAGGAAATGAGGCTGTCAGCAAATCATTCCTGCTCAAGTTTTCTCGATAACTAGATCCCGCTTCACATCTGACAATAATTAAACGGCTTTAGCAGCAGTCTTGTGATTTCCGTCGTGTCCGGCTCTGCTCAGTCATTTAGTCTGAGAGGAAATGCTGTCATCCAGAGAGAAACCACGCCACGAAGAGCTCAGCGTCTGACTGTGTCTCACACACTCTGCTCAGCCTCTCCTCTGTCAGCTGCTCATCTCTAATCAGATCGAATATGCTGTATATAAACGTGAAGCACTGTCTTTACACCAGCTATAGATGCTTCAGTTCACGATCTCATCCAGCAGATTGACCTGCAACTGATGTACAGTCTGCTTCCTGAACACAAAGACTCAACAGTCTGTTAGAAATGGTTTCCAAATACACAGACATTATTCCTCATCAAGTTTGAGTAAGCACGGCTTAATGATCTTAATGCCAGATCTGGCTGAGTTTTGGAAGCACAGCACCAGATGTGAGTCTGACTCTGGATCCCAGATTTAAACTTGTGTTCAAGTCAGCAGGTTTGGGTTGATTTAGGCTGAAATCAGCTCCAATGAGCAGCCAACATTTATCCGAGATGGCTCACAGAATCAGTGAGCTCATTCTGGTGCATCATCATCAGCATCATCACCACAAGTCTGGCATCAGTTTGGAGACCGGTCATGGCAAAATAAAGCAAGCATTAGTCCCGTTAGGATTTTTCACCAAGCGCCAATATCTGGGGCTGAAGAAAAACTCCCCAAACCACTGACAGAGTAGCCCAGTACTGCCTGGCTCTTTTTTTTTGGTTTAGTAATCATGCACAGTTCCCAGGAGCCTCATTATTTAGTACCACCTTGCTGGAGATGTGAAGCGAGCTGAGATTATACCAAAAAGTGACGTGAAACACTGCAGGTTACACCAGGGTCACGTGCTCTGATGATCAGTCCTGTTTATACTGAGGACGCGCTGTCTGCAGTGGCAAAGCAAATAAAGTTGAGCTCTTTCTTTAAGACACAGAAATCAGATGTGCACTGCGTGTTCAAAGAGAACCTGAAGCTCATCTCAGAGCCGTCGTGTTGTGTTCAAAGTCAAAGGAAAGCCCCGATGTCACCCTGGACAGGGGACTAAAGGGAAACTAGGGGAACACCAAGAGTTTCTGTGGAGTTCTGAGTTTAGTCTGAAGCTGAGATGAACACAAACACAGACACACTCACTGAAGCACTGCCGCTCTTTCAATGTCTAGCGAGCTGTCAGTGAAGATTCAGTTAGCACGCTGGCTGTTTGCTGTGGATAAACACGAATGTCACCCAGGCAATCTGTACAAAAAATCATTTCTATCTGACAAACATTCTTATATTTGGAGTTATTTTCTCCTCCAAACTGGGAATCTCATCTTCAAATCCACATGTAATTCATTTTAAACTGAATTCCCTGGTTATGGATTATCATGGATGGATTAGATGAACGCGAGCCAGGTCTGTCAAAGGCATTCTCAGAAAGTCATCTGCAAATCAAATCGCACTCAGCTTGTGCCACTTAATTTATGCTTCAAGGCTTTTCTTAATAGGCTAATCAGCAGGTACTTGAAACATGTTGCCATGGCAATGATCAACAGAGAAAACATGAAAGAATAAAGGGCCAGGGCTGAACTGCTAAACAAAGACAAAGGAGACAGTCCAACATCAAAATAATCGTGGATGGCGTCAGATGGATGATGGAAATGCTCAAATATAACCATGTGGCTACAGCATATCTACAGAGATGCTACTGTGAAAGTTTGTGTGGAGTGGAACCATATAAATGGAAGTCTATCAAAGATTTTTTAAAATTTTTTTAAACCTGGAAGCAAAGCGTTTAAGAATTCCCTGAGCCGAGAACTAAGCCAGCTCCAGGACAAACCTGGGAGAACAGGAGGAGCGTCCACCTGTGAGCTCCCAGTGCTAAACTCTGAAGCACCATCCCACAGTGACATGAAAAAAAATTCAGAGAAACTATTTTTATTTCAATCTCAATATAACAATTAACACAAGGCTCATCTTCTGTGTGTGACACAGTCATATTCTAACAACTTGTAACACATGTAAAAGTCGAGTTTCTATTTAGTCAAGGAATTAAAACCTTTAAACCGGCTTTATTTCAGATTTGGCTGATTTTATATGCAATAACTCACAGTTGAAATACTTTCAGAGAAAAACAGCAGAACCCAACAATCAAAGCTTGAAACCCAAAAAAATGTTTGCCATGAATCTGCTGAGTCAGGTTTTACTTGACTTAAGTAACCAGACCATCAGCTCATCAAACTCTTGGAGGTCTGGAAAAAGTCTTCCCGATAATAACATGCTTTCTCATCATCGGGCAACTCTCAGAAACAAGAATTCTGGATCAGGTAAAAAAAAAAAAAAACAGGGAGCACCAGCTGCCTTCAATTGGTCTGTTTTTACTGGTGGGTAAAACAATGGCAGCCACTGTCTCCAGGAGCTGTTTCTTTTCAGCTCGCACTGAGCCTAAGCAGCCAGAAAACTTCTGAAGAAGAATCAGAATCAGTCAGGCCAAAGCCCCGGAGAGAAAAAGCGCATGCGGCCACTTTATGGCATTTCCAGACAGAGTGGGTCTCAGCAGTGACAGACTGTTTATTAGCCCCGAACCTTCTGATCTGCACATTCCTGCTCCCTGACACAATGTAGATGACATCAACCGAGCAGCCAGCGAGCCCGCCAGTCTGCTCCAAAGTGACACAGAGAACCAAACCGAAAACAACGCCGGTGAAAAGCCCAACAAGCGAGGCGAGCGCCCGTCTGTGTTCGAATGATTACATCACTGCTGGAGAGCTGGAGTCAGGCATCATTATGTAAGGCAGGGGCATCACTTTTTCCAAAAAGCAACAAAAGTGCAGTCTTTTATTTATTTTTTTTGTTAAATGTCACCTTTCTATCTGTTCAGGAAGTTTAGGGGACTTTACACAAGTTCAAATCCATGTACCTGATTCCTGAAGTACAAACAGTGAAGATTTTTGTCTTATTACAAAATGATTTTGGATCAAGTGGAACGTGAAACTGCATTAAAAAAGATGCACGCTAAGAGACTCATGCAGTGATGACCTGCAGTAAAATCCTTTGCTCTAATTACCGTGGTTTGTGTTGCATAATGTTTTTTTTATTATTTCTTAGAACATTGAATGCAAAGCTGCCTGTACAATAAATGCACAATGAGGCAGAAAACGCCTGATATCTATTATTACACAGTAAAACTCAAACAATCAGTTCTGAATGTAACAGTGTGGGCACACAGACCCCAGTGCGGTTCCTGAACCTGCACCAGTTGCAAAGATGAATGCTTCCTAAAAACCTGTCATTGGTTTGCTTTTTAAAGCACATGCATGAAAAACCTTACCCTGAATTCATATATTGTCTTTTTCAAACGGGATAATGATGTCTAACATTTCTACCTGTAATGTTCAAACGTTGCTTATTATTTTTATAACTTTTCAAATATGCCTCATTGTCACCAGAACAACCAGTAGCACGTGAAACATGTTTTCTGTACAACAAACAGAAAGGGATGACAGGGATCGCTCTGTTGTGGAATAGATAAAGATAAAAGGCGGGTTTCTTACAGCAGGAGGGGAGCTGTTGTAAATTGGTGGGAGCCTCTCTCTCTCCCTCTCAACTCCTGACAGCGCAGAATGTTCTCCATCCATCCTCTGAGTGTGGAAGAGTGGAAACGTTGTTTTGCGTTTTTCCCCGTCCCCTGGAAAGACTCACTCCTCTACAGCCTCTGTGCTGCTGTTGGTCACAGGGCTGCACATGTTTTTAACCAGAGCCAGCTCTGACCCCGAGTCCCCCGGCTGCCTGCTCGCTCTGCTCCGTTATTTCACAAAAATCAGGAAGACTCACATCCTACGAGAAACGGAGTGAAATCTACCTTCGTCGGACAGGTGGGCTTTCCGTTACGCGCACAGCCTGACGCGTAAACGTCTCCAAAAGCGGCGCGTAAAATCTCCGATGTACTTTAAAAAGCACGAAGCAGTCTTGGTTTTAAATTAAGTTTTTTTCCTAAACTTTGGGGCGAGTTTCTACCCGCTTCTTCTTCTTCTCTTTCTCTCCCTCTCTGCGTCGTCTGACGGGGAGGCAGCACAGCTGCGGGCCGGCGCCATGTTTGGAGAAGGAGGAGGAGGCGCCTGGAGAGCACAGCTTCTCTCTCTCTCTCTCTCTCTCTCTCACACACACACACACACACACACACACACACACATCATGCAATGAATCACTACACACACACACACACACACACACACACACACACACACACGGGAGAGAGAGAGCTAGAGAGAGAAGGAAATAACGGCAGACAGTGGGCAACATGAGCTTTAGAAGAGAGAACGAAAGAACCTTTGTAAGAATAAACACATGTTGGTGCTGAAACTTTCACAATCTCTGTGAATTTAAGTAATTCAAGCAAATATAAACGCAACAAGAATCAACGAATACCTGCAAAAAAGGTCCAATCAAAAAAGCAAGAATAGAAAATACGTAATTAAAAATAATTATTACATAAATAAGTGCATTCATTAATATTTTTTAAAATCACATTGCTTAAAGTTAAGAAACCAATAATTTTATTTATATAACATAAAGCGATCATCTCGGAATTGTGATTTATGTCAAAAAATCGTCATCTGATATTCCGTCAGCAGGTGGGAGGGACATGCTTGTTGTCCTTTTGGTTGGTAGAAACAGAAATTTATTAACGAGAAAGAAAATATTTCCTCGTTTATCTGTTTTGGGTTTCAAACATTTTTAAAGGCATTTTCTTTGTGAGATATAAAACCTGTTGCCTGCTCTCTCCCACACTTTGTTTGGTCTTGTTTGTCTGCTTTTCTCTCTTCTCTCTCCTCTGCTCATTTGAATTTTCTTATTATCAGAATTTTTCTGTGAGATTTATTTATGGACATTAAACAAGTGGTCAGAAAATAACTCGTACACTGTGAGCACTGAGCATCTGTGTCTCTGATGATAATTCTAAATGTATTGTATACTTTGCTATTTGCACACTGGTACTTTTGTTTTGAAAGGAAGCTGAAGGGAAGTAAGGAGCTGTGATTCCTCCTGCGTTGACTGTGCGGAGCTGTAGACTCTGCGTCACCGCCACAATTTAACTTCTGTCCATAATTAGAGAAACTAGATCTGGGCTACAGGCCAACTCTCACTGAACATAAAGAAACTGAACAGCTCCTCACAAATCTCTCTCTCTGTGTGTGTGTGTGTGTGTGTGTGTGTGTGTGTGTGTGTGTGTGTGTGTGTGTGTGTGTGTGTGGTTTTCTCGGTAAGCTTGAGATCATCTGAACTCTCCGTCTGGTTTCCTAAAAACAGCTCCAGTCTTTCTGCAGGTCCTGGAAAGGCCTTGAACACATTTTTAGATCAGATATTCTCATAATGCAAGCTCTGCTCTTTTGCACTCACTTTTATTCCAAGGCCAGTATAAAGTCAGACAACTGAGGCTTGTATCAAACGAAGCAGAGCTGAAATATATGGTTAGTGGTGACAATGTGCTGCTTTTGCTGGTACCTCGCAGTGCCAGTTGCAATTTAGGGGACAAGCCGAGTGCCACAGTGTGTATTTTTGTCTTGTATTTATAGGTTAATATAGGCTTAAGTGTACACTAAGTTTCAGTGGATGTAGCTCCAACCAATCACATCTTCTGTATCATCCTTTTTTCAGTTGGTTAACATCTTGATTTGATGAAATGTCAGCTTGAAATGCTGCAGCTGACCGAAACACACACCCAGACCTACTGCAGGGTAATGAAGGAGGATTCACGGTCACCTGATCGGCCCTAACCATATGCTTTGTCACAAAGGAAAGTTGGGCCTAATATTAAAAGTATTGGAAGCTGGTTCCACTGAAGAGGGGCCTGGCAGCTGAAGGCTCTGCCTCCAATTCTACTTTTAAGTAGTGCTCTATTGGGGTGATATGGTAAAATGAGGTCTTTCAGAAAAGATGGGGCCTGATTCTATTCAAAACCTCGTTTTCTGGATTTAACACGGAGTCACTCAAGAGAAGTCAGTATGGGTGAAGTGAAGTATATGCTCTCTCTTTCTAGTCCCTGTCAGGACTCTTGCTGCAGCGTTTTGGATTAGCTGAAGGATTTTCAGGGAGTTTTTAGGACTTCCTGATAATAATGAATTACAGTCGTCCAGCCTGGAAGTAATAAATGCATGAACTAGTGTTTCAGCCGCTTTGGAACTGGGGATTGGGCCTCGAGGACCTCCATCTCTGACTGATTCAAAGAGCGTTGAACCTGTACGACCCCTCCTGTGGGTGGCGGGCCCACATAGCTTTTTCAGGCTAAGGCCGGGGTGAAAAGCTCCAGAAGTCTGCAAACTTTCTATGTGACTAACTAAAGATGTGTTTCAGGTTTCAAACATTTTCAACCTCCTCAACAACAACTACAACCTGCTAAAGGAGAGCAATGATGCTCGAGGTGTTATAGGCAACATTCCTGTAATAAATCTGAAT
The DNA here is from genome assembly GCF_018398535.1 of Haplochromis burtoni. Lineage (NCBI taxonomy): Eukaryota > Metazoa > Chordata > Actinopteri > Cichliformes > Cichlidae > Haplochromis > Haplochromis burtoni. The sequence continues at coordinate 651,722 of NW_024582575.1, forward strand.
GAAATAAAATAATACTTTGTAATTGTACTGACTTTCACTGACAGTGGTTCCTAATATTGTGTCCCCGTCTTTGACTTACCTGTGACAACAGAATAACCTGAGGAACACGTGAACATGAAGTGGAGAACTTTCTGTTGAGCTTCACTCATCACACAGAGGTGGTCAGCTGCTGTGTAAAAATGGACTTTTTGGACAAGCAGTTTGTTTTTGTAGAGGAACCGAAAGCAGCTTTCAGGCACCAGCTTTTCTAAAATTGGTCGAGTCTCGCCGTCGGCTTGAGCTCTGTTTGTTTTCCGAGCTCAGAGTCTGTTCAGCAGCACGCGCTGAGGGTTGCTGTAACAGCAGATGTGTTTTGCGTCAGCACAGAGTTTTTTATGGCTTCTGGACCTCAGACGTTCATTCGCTCGGGCCTCTCTGCACCTGATGGTGAAACACAAAGCTGCTGGGAGCTCTCGTGTGAGCCTCCGGCCCATGCTGGAGACATCAGCTGTAGTAAACAGACATGTTGTGTTTATGTCTGATGACAGATCAGATTTGTTCTCCTCTTTGTTACATCGTGGCGTGCTGGGATTCGAGGCAGCAGACTGAGGGACCAGGCACTGTTGCATTATGGGAATGTTACATAACAGCAGCAGGACTGCGGCTGACTCATGGATTTATGGGCTGCGGATCTCTCCTTAAACAATTTGGGGATCCGACACAGATCTGGAAAATGAACGAGAGAGGGGAGATGAAAACATAAAGAGTGAATGAATGAGTGAGCAGTCAGCTGAAGGACTGCTTGCTTTTTTCAGCACAAACATGTGTGTTTATTCTCGCAAAGGTTATTAAACGAGACCTTTCTGGCCTTTCCTTATGTTCTGTTATATGTAGACTATTACATTAATGGAGCCTGATATCAAAACATAGCTGAAGTTTCAAGCAATTAGGTCACTGCATACACAAATAATCCCTGTGAGCCAAACCCGGGCTGCAGCCTGCTTTAAACATTCACTTTAACATCCCTGATATGGGGATCTCAGGTAACCAGTTTCTGTCTCTGAGCAGATGTGGACTGGATGGCAAAGAGGAAACTGTACAGTTTTTTAAAACCACCTAATGCGAACCAGCGAGTATCCAAAAAGTAAAAATGTTGCAAGAAGCTTGATTACAGGTTATTAGTTTGATTATACGTAGTTATTAAAGGTTTATCTTGCTGCCAGAATCAGTTTAAAGATCAGTTATAAGACTGTCCTGTGTTGGATGGGGCCCTCATCTTTTTAATGGGCTTTGGTTGTTTTTATCTTCTTTATTTGAACAGATACGAGCATTCAGAAACTCTTGAGTGGTCATTCCCAGCTTCTTCAGTTTATTATCAGCACTGTTGATGTGCAGGGAATGGTTGTCCGTCTTATCCAATGGGACACTCTGGCAGCCTCGCCTGGATGTATCCTCCTGCCTTTCGCCCTATGCTAGCTAGGATTGGCTCCATCCATGATCAGGTCAAACACATCTTTAAGCTCAGTTTTGAAACTCACTACAACCCATGGACTCGTGGTGGTCCAGTACGTAATTGGGTGCTAGTTGGGCTGACTCATATTTTAGAGAGGACACTGAGCTTAGAATCAGGACTTGTTCAGAGTGAGTAAACAAAACCAAAGAGCAGCATAATGATGACTTCTATTGAGAACAACTTCAGCCTCATCCTCCATCTTTGCTGTGCTAATGTGTTTATATTAGCCAAACCATACCTAGCTACCAGGTATGGTACCAGGTATGGTAGCTAGATATGTTACTCGTATTTAGATCTTCATCTTGGTTTGTGTTCAAATTTCTAGCAGAGCTGTATGGTTCGCTTCTTTAGAAAGGATTCGGACTGTCATACTATCATCTTTAGATGGAAGCTAGCTGGCTAAAGTCTTGCTAGCTTCTGACTCAACTAAATACTGTAAAATCATTATTTCACAGATACCAGTGTGTTAAACTTCATTGTAACAGCTGGGAGAACAGCTACACTGATAATTTTATTGGAAATGAAAGAATCTGGGGACACTTTTAACTCCTAACATTTGGGTCTCAGAATTGCTAATGACGCGAGCACAGCCAGGGATCAACGCTGGGCAAAGTGATTGGCGATAGCTCACCAATCAATTTCTGTAATTTCCCCACTGATGCATTAAGTTAATAGAGAGACAGATATAAATTCAATCCGCCGAGTTGTACGTTCATGTTGGACCTGCTCATATAACCAACTCTTGCAACACACATGTGTCTGGGTGTGCACAGGCACACAAGCTAATACCCAGATTTCCACAGGCTTTGAAGTTAGAGAGAGAGAGAGAGTGTGTGTGTGTGTGTGTGTGTGTGTGTGTGTGTGTGTGTGTGTGTAGCAGCTACGCTGATCCACCACAATCATCACGAAATGAAAGAAAATAGGAGGAGGACATTTCTAAGTGTGACTGTGAAAACTCAGCTTTGTGTGGGGAGGGGATGGAGGAGAGTGGAGGGGACAGGTTTGATATAATACAACTATAGGTCTACGTCACACAAACGCAGGCAAATGTCTCGACTGTGTTCAGTAACTACTGAAGCTAAATCGTTGTTTGTCAACATGCAAATGTTTCTTCATCCTGGAAGTGAGAAATAAACTCCCATCCTGCCTGCGTCTCTGTCAACAGTGTGTTTTTTTTCAAATGCACATTTGGGCCACACATTGCAGTTTACGGAGGGCGGATGGTGTTACCGTGACGGTGAGCTCCTCTGCCGCCTGGTGGCAACGCTCCTCTGCGATGTGACACGGGGTGAAGGGACCAGAGGAATATGAAGCAAACTGCATGAAAAAGATCTTTGTTTATTTGGTGGATAACTGTAAAATCCAAGTAAATAAAAGGTTTTCCATAATGTGTTGAATTTGAATAAAAACACAGGCAGTGTGTGTGCGTGCGTGTGTGTGCGTGTAAGGACAGCGGGTTGGTCGGTTCATCCTGTCTGATCGCCGTCAGTTTGTGCTGATGTGAGAACACAGAGGAGCTCAGAGGGGAGAGGCATCTGTTGTCAGGAGGAATATTTGGTTTGATTCATAGCAACGCCTCAAAGTGTGGGACAGAGAGCAGGAGCAACATCTGGGAGAGCGAGAGGAGCAGAATCCTCAGCTTCAGGCCGCTTGGCAGCGACGCGCTCACACACGCCTTTCCCCCAAAAAACAGAGAGGAGAGGGAGAGAGGTTACTGGAGTTCAGAGGAGATTCAGACAGGAGGAGGAAGAGGAGGGCGAGCGGTGCAGCTATTTCCTGCACATGATGATGTTTCTGATCCGGCCCAAACACAAGCGTGTTTCTGAAGAAAGGCTGGAAAAATGAAGGAAACTTTAACAAAGGACGAAAGGATCGGAAAAGAAGTTTGGATGTTTAGATTCTTGTCCAAAATGTTTCATGAAATAAAAAAAACAAACAATTTTTTAAATGAAGGATCAAAAGTGCCAAAAACATCAACAGAGAGCAAATAAATCAATTATTACATTAATGTAGAAGATGATTTTAAAAATGTGACTTGAATTTGCCTCATTTCTGCTTTGGAGACAAATAAGAAGGACGTCGCTGAAGGTACTTTTTATAACTCTGTGTTTGAAAAATAAACAGCAGATGAGACCTTATTATTATTATTATTATTATTATTATTATTATTATTATTATTATTATTATTAT
>NW_024582575.1:655423-735055 GCF_018398535.1 Haplochromis burtoni
ATTATTATTATTATTATTATTATCATTATTATTATTATTATTATTATCATTATTATTATTATCATATTCACAAGATTCTCACTGGTAGTCTTAAGAGTTTGAAAAATGAAGACAAAGTTTGTGAGGGTGTTTCACTTTTCAACCAATAGGCTTCTTCAGTTCTTCAGGGTCACGTGACAAGTCTAATGATCAACAGTGGGTGAACGAGCACCTCCACAGGGGCCACTACAGGTTCCTGGGACTATACCTGGGACTCAACGCCTTTTTCTTTTAGAGCTGAAGAAGCCTCTTGAATGAGACGTGAAACATCCTCACAAATGTAAAAACAAAACAAAAAATGCTTTTTTTGTTTTTGTTTTTACATTTCAACTTTTCAAGCTCTTAAGATCAGTTTTTACAAATAAAAAAAATGTTTGCTAGTCAGGAAAGTCATTAAGCACACATCCTTATTTACAGTGGAGGCCTGCAAAGGCAACGCCTCTTCAGGAGATGGAGGGAGCGCTAATTTATGCAGCATGGGTTTAACTGTACGACTGCTGGTTGGTTGAAAACAACAAATTTGCTGCTGAAAGTAAAACTGTGGAAAGAAAGTAAATAAATGGGGAACTGATAGTCAGATAAATGATTACAGAAGAAAACTGAAACTGAAATAATTCATAAATAAACAAACAAAGAACAACAGTAATATCTCAGTTTGCTTGCTTTAAAAATTAGATCTTAAAACTGAGACGATGATGCGGTTTGAGTCATTCGTCGTCTGAACACAAGAGGGCGCTGTTTACCCATCAACGCATGGTCTGCATTCATTTCATGCAATTCTTTTAAAATCTCTTCTTATTCTATCAGATTGAACTGCTGAAAAGAGTCAAATGAGGCTGGTTCCTGAGAAAAGATCATATTTTATTAAATATAAATATCTTTGATGATTTGCGTGAGTTTTCATCCATTCACTGATGTCAGCACAAGCAGAGCTAACCACATGTTCATTCATTTGTTTCGTCAGTTTTGCTAATTTTTCACCTTTAAGATTCGGAGCTAACAACAAAAACTAAATAAAAGAAATGAAAGCAATAAATAAAATCTATTTAAGCCCAGAATTTTCCGGATCAACAGATGTTTTGATGTCACTGCCAGAATACCAGCCAATGAGAGCGCTCTGAATGACCCCGTGCTGCAGGATGCTTCGTGACGCTAAAAGTTGACGTGGAATAAATTATTTTTCCACATGCTGTGATGTCTCATTGAAATAAATGAAAAGATAAAATATTTTGCGTCTGTTATGCTTTTCTCCAGATATTTCACAAACTTTTCTCTGCAGTTTGGTCATTTGAATTACAAATACTAATGCGGTATTTATTTGGTAAATGGCCTGTATTTATATAGGCGCTTTACTAGTCCCTAAGGACCCCAAAGCGCTTTACATATCCAGTCATCCACCCATTCACACACACATTCACACACACTGGTGATGGCAGCTACATTGTAGCCACAGCCACCCTGGGGCGCACTGACAGAGGCGAGGCTGCCGGACACTGGCGCCACCGGGCCCTCTGACCACCACCAGTAGGCAACGGGTGAAGTGTCTTGCCCAAGGACACAACGACTGAGACTGTCCGAGCCGGGGCTCGAACCGGCAACCATCCGATTACAAGGCGAACTCCCAACTCTTGAGCCATGATCGCCCCGATCGTTTATTTATTATACAGAATCTCTTTACAGCAACTGTTATGTCAAGGTCATTTTATTATAAGATAAGGACTGTGCAATATTAAGGATCAGATAACCACACTGGCTACTGTGGAGAGGAAGAAGTCCCTTTTGAGAGGAAGAGATCTTGAGCAGAACTAACCTCAGGAAGGGCAACAATCTGCCAGGTGAGGGGAAAGATTAACTGAGCTCCTCACCCTTTCTCTAACCAACTCATTTGTGGCGCTCATAACCACGATCTCATCCTCCCCACAGCTCGAGGTCATAGCTGAGGGTAGGAACACAGAGCAGACTGGGGCTGCAGACGCTGCACACATCTATCAGTCTGCTGCTCCCTTCTTCCCTGACTTTCAAGTACCCATGGTACTTGAAATCCTCCACTTGGGGCACCAAGTCACTCTGACCCTGGTGTGCCAATTTCACCTTTTCCCCCACTGACTTCAAGATGGCTCATCCAGCCTCATCACACTTGTGATGAAGGTTAAGGCTTTAACTGACTGATCTGTGCTCCTGGCTTTATGTGGGAGGGTATTTCCAGAAAGGAATGCTTGTTCATCTAGAGATCAGCCGTTTCAGAGTAGAGCTCGGTCGTTCAGGCTTCTGACTAGGATGCCTGCTGTACACTTGCTAGGTTACATTTTTACAGGTGTGTCCAACCAGGAGAAGCCCCTCAGGCAGACCTAGGGCACACTAGAGAGATTTTACCTCCGACTGGCTTAGAAACACTTCAGTGTCCTGTCAGAAGAGCTGATGAGGTAGCAGAGGAGAGAGAAGTCTGGACATGAGCACTCAGACTGCTGAAGAAAATGGATTTTCCACATGTCACGTCTACCTGACACTGCTTTAACAGGACAGCTCATTTTGTAAAATCTTCCAAAGAATAATCACATAGGCACAGCACTTTTCCCTCCCAGGTTTTCCCCTTTTCATTTTATTTCTGCTGGAGGTTCCAAGTACACAGCTACGTCTGCCTTGTATTCACTGAAACCTGGGACTGAGGAAATTGTGGATTTATTGGTCAGGATTCCTCTTTGTGTTGTCCTTGCAGTGTCTCACTATGGTTCTCACAGATGTATCATCACACATGTGTGTGTGTATTTGTGCACTTTGTTGTCAGTGTCCCAGTCTGTCCCTCAGACTTTTACTGCCTCACATTACCACCTATTTACAGCCCTGTGGCCCTGCTGCTGTGGAAATGTGATCTAATTAATCGCACATCACACTGATCTAATGTTGGATGCCTGTGTGTGTGTGTGTGTGTGTGTGTGTGTTTGTGTGAGGGAGCTGCACCTCCTGGATAATCTGAGAGACTGCCCTATAGCTCATGTTTATGACCCAGCAAGTCGAGTTCATCGTCACAAATGAATAAAATCAGAATAATTGTATCTGTGCTGATGTCTGTAAGTCTGCTGTGCTGCACATGCACCTGTATAATACTTGCAAATTACCCTTAAGTCTTGTTCTTAAAGGTACTTTTTGTAACTACCCTCTGCAGTACTAGGATCAAAGTGTTTATCCAGCAGGGGGCAGTGTGACGGTGTCATAACTTTTGATAATTAAATTAAAGTGCTGCCACTTCCTCAGGAGGCTTTCATTCTGCCAGGTTGGCACTGTAAATAACAAAAAGGTTACCAAAGGTTTTTATTGAAGTGACCTTTTCTCTAATAATTGCTCATAATATTTTATAAACTAAACTGACTGCTAAAGGCACGATTTCCTCGTAACAGTTAAGTAACAGGTTAATTCAATAGAGTCTGTAGGAACATTTCAAAGGGCTGCGGCATTAATAAGGAAAAAGTTATCTTTTATTTAGGCTCTTACGCACAAAATTAAAAGATCAAGAGAGCAAACACAGTCTCTTCTCACTATAGACACTGTCCCGAACTCTGAGAACTTACTCTATTCAATGTCTCCAATAAACGTCAGAAGATAAAATCCCAACAACAGGAAAACATCCCCTCTTAAAGGTTATGTACCCACGGGAATTATAATTGAAGCTGCGATTGTTGCAGGTGTTTTCCATGCATTCAAATAGAAGACGTGAGGAGGCCATACTTGATAGTCTGTTCCTAAAATCATAAAACATGTTGGGGTGTCTTTTCTTTACCTTGAGTTTATTCTTCTCTGCGTCTCTTTTAGTCTCAGAGTCTTTTCATCGTGCTGTGTTTAAAGTCAATTTTAAAGCTGCTCCTTCAGAAGAAAAGCCTGTCAACTTTTCACCTCTTCCTGTCACGGCCTGGGGGATCGGCGAGACGCTGATCGGCCTTTTTCTTTCTTTTCTCTCTCTCTCCTCCTCTCTGTCGCCAGGGCAGAACTCATTGTGGGTTCACGCCCTCGGCCCACGCCCACGGAAAAGAACACACCTGATGCCCATCAAGGTGAACGGCATTTAAGCCAGGAGGTGGCTGCTGCTCTTCGCTGGATCGTTGTCTACCAAGCACCCCCTGGATAACCTTTCCCGTGTGAATCTGTGTGTCAAGTGTGAAGAAAGGAACTGCAGTCGTGTATGTGGAGAATTGGAGAGCGAGTGATTCCCCCCTTGGATTTCTCTGGAGCCCCGTCCCTCACATTGTTGTATATAGCACTGCCCGGCACTCTCTGTATATACACCTGGTGAACTCTGTAAATAAATCCTTGTGTTCAGCTGATTCAGGAGTCCCGCGTTTGAGTCCCCTGCATTGAACCTTAACACTTCCACAAGGATCTTTAAAATAGCAGCTGCACAGGGAGCGTCTCGAGTGTGACTGTCGCAGCTTTGTTTCGGTGTAAATGTTCACTCTCACCATGATTCACAGCTCCTGTGACCTGAGGGAAAGGGTGCGTCTGACTATGCTCAGATCTTGTAAAATGACCCAGTAACAGTTGACAATGTGAAAGACGGATCTCTGCTGCAGAAACCTGATAAGACAGCAGCCATATGTCAACACTAACCTCCGTGTGTGGAGACGGCAGATACAACTTTGGACACTTGAAACACTCGCTCCAAACTTTACTCACAAACTGTAACCATCAATAAACTCTGAACTACATATAACATCTCACTTTTTTGCAGCCTAGAGGTAAAAAAACATCAATAAACATTTGTGTGTGTGTGTGTGTGTGTGTGTCAATAACAAAAAGGCAAAAAATAATTTTAAAATTAAAAATGAATAAATTGAAAATAATAAAAACACAACCAGTAAATGCTAATCATACCAATCCTGACATATGCTTGTTGTTCATATTATCATATTAGATAAAATGTTACCCAACACCACAGGCACATTACTATACTGACTTTTAAAAATACATGAATCCACCTTGGAGGTGAATAAACCTGCAGTTCCTCTAATGTCCAGCAGAGGCTCCAGCAGTGAACCTGATTAGCCTGCTGTAGGCTTCACCTTAATCACAGTGTTGGAGCTTTTTTGTTTGTCTGCGTGATCTAGACTGTATCCAGCAACATCCGGTAGCACAAAACCGTCTTTTATTATTATTATTATTTTATTCTGTTTCCAGTTTCTTTTAGATTCAGTTAGATTCCAGATTTTTCTTTTCAGTTTAGGATTGATTGAAAATGTTTAGTTTCAGTTAATTAGTAATGATTAAGTCATGATTATTATTATATAAAGGGCTTTGTTAGGAGTAAGGTTTAAAAGAAATCAGAATAGGTATTAAAATGCATACAGAAAACTGACTCAGACGTTCAAAGTCTAATGAAAAAAACATAATAAAGTCTGACTGTGTCGATCAAACTGACAAAAACCAAAAACATTTCCTCTGTTTTACTTTGTTTCGTCACAAAATTGTTCCAAAAACTACTTTTTTAGTTTTATTTCAGTCAAATAAAATGTTCTATGTTCAATTCAAATTCAAATTCAAATTTGCAGCGAAATGCTTACACAACTGCTCGTGACCTAAAGAAAAAAAGGCTATGAATATGGTAAATATGAAAATTAAAAAGGGTCAATTTAAGTAGGAAAGAATAAAATAAAATATAAAAATTAAAGTTGAAAATGAAATAACTGTACGACAAAATACACAATACACAAATACACAGTATAGAAATATATAAGAATGTATGAAGAAATATAAATATATATACACAATAACAGCAGCTGTACAAGTATTAAATGGAAATGAAGAAATATAATGTCCAGTGTCCACATTTGTGTCTTGTGCAGTGCGAATATGCTTAAAGTATTAACCGGAAATGAAGAATATAGTGACCAGTGTTGTGCAAAAACAATGTCCAGAAAGTCCAGTGTGTGTGTAAGAACCATGTGTGGGTCAGTACTGTGTGGTGGTGTGATTGAGAGACCGTATCGCCTGCGGGAAGAAGCTCCTCCTCAGTCTCTCTGTGTTGGTCTTCAGGGAGCGGAATCGCTTTCCTGACCTCAACAGAGAGAACAGTCTGTTGTTGGGATGGCTGAGGTCCTTCACGATCTTCCTGGCCTTGGTCCAGCACCGCCTGCTGTAGATTGAGTGCAGGTCAGGGAGCTCGGAGCGGATGGTGCGCTCAGCTGACCGCACAACCCTCTGTAGAGCTCGTCTGTCCTGCATGGTGCTGTTCCCGAACCAGGTTAAGATGTTTCCCGCCAGGATGCTCTCTATGGTGCACGAGTAAAAGTTCCTGAGCACCTTGGAGGGCAGTTGGAAGTCTCTCAAGCGTCTGAGGTGGTAGAGACCTGTCCCACACACACATACACACACACACACACACACACACACTCACACACACACCACACCAACAACACACACACACACACACAGTCATCACACTAATGATTCGCATATAGAAACATCTCATCTTGTTCCAGTCCAAATAAATCCTTCACACACAAACCACACAGAAAACACATGAAGCAGCGAGTCAGAGCATGATGTCATCTTTCTATTTCAGAAAACCACCTGTGGTGAAGTCACCCTCCCACCACACACACACACACACACACACACACACACACACACACACACACACACACACACACACACACACACACACACACACACACACACAAATGTTAATATATAATATATATTTTCACAGAGAATCATCAGGACTCTTTTCAGCGCCGCACTGATACACTGATCGGCTGTAATGTCGTCTGACATTTGCTGGGCTCGTATTTACATTCAGTAAGTTATTTTTTAGTGTTTCTTTTTTTCATTTTGCTGTGTTATATTCAGGTTTGACTTCACGTTTTATAGAATGTTATTCAGTAATTTTGTTGGGCTATTTTAATTAATTCATATTTCATTCAATTGTTTTTGCTTGAATAATTTTACTTCATGTCAGGAAAATTGTAAAAAGAATTTCATTTGTGAAGTCGCTTTATTCTGAACATGTAAAAAAACCCACAACAACAACAACAACAAAGAAAAGGAAAATAAAAGTATTTAATTTCACAACTACTCATCATTTTCCTTCCTGTTTATGCCCTATCCTATTATAAGTCCTCCCTCACTGTTTAGTACATGTTTTATAACCTCAGTAACATAGACATATTTACAGATATTTATACAGCAGGTAAAATTAGTATCCAACAGGTCATCAACTTTCTAATACAACATATTTATAAATGTGCTGCTGACATGAAATTCTCACCAGATGTTGATAAAAACTCATCCAATCTGCTCATGCAAAGAAATCAAACCATAGATGTCCATCAATTCAGTCATGTGTAATAATGAGAAATGACACGGGGGCAAAGTATTGAACACATGAAGAAAGGGAGGTAGCAGCATATCAGCTGGTTCAGTCGTAAAGCCTGCCTCCTCCTCACACTGCTTCAGGTCCTCACTCAGTCTGTTTCACTCCACAAACAGAGATGCAAAATCAGTGAATTTTAGAATTTTTGATTTTAAGATTAAAACATTTATTTGATCTCTGACTGGAGAATTATGCACGTCTGTGTTTCTCGTTTTGGCTGCTATAACAGAGGAAATTTCAAATTACGACGATAAATAAAACATCTTAATAATTTCAAACATCTAATATATTTAATCACATACTGGCCACCGACTGCGTGTCATCGCTCCCACTCTCTCTGTCCCTTCCTGTCATTCAGCTGTCTGATAAAAAGTCAATAAATATTAATGTTAGGTTGAATGGTTTTAAGTTTCCTGCATAAGCATCATCACTGTTTGTTGCTGTTATTTCATTTCTGTGCATTGCTTATGGTGACATTCACACTCACAGAGACTATATCAGTGTAATGCAATGCAAATAAGTTTCTGTTTGCCATCTGTGCCCCACTTTATTTAAATCCTCTCTTTTTCCTCTCTGGATATCCTCTCACACCGACCTCAGCAATAAATGCTTCTTTGTGCTGCCAGTATTTCTCTCAATGATGATCTGAAAAAAGAATGTCACCGCACAAAATCTGCTTTAAAAATAAGATAGTTTGAGCAAAGTTAAGTAAAATATTCATGCAGAATAATAAATGTGGATAATACTACACGGGTAAAGTGCTTGACATATCCCCCCCCCCCCCGGGCTGCTGGTCCAGTATCAAATCAGCAGGTTCGCAGGCCAGGCTCATTTACATTTTGCAAGGACAGCTCCTTATTGAAGCTGCCACAAGGGCCTTTATTCATACTTTACACCCGCGAAGAGAGAGCAGCTCCTTCACCCTTAAATCATCCTGAACCCGCTCCCATTAGGCTGCAGCAGAATACACAGAGACACTTTTGCATAATTTATGTTCAGCAGTGAGGACAGAGAGAAAGTCCTGACCAAAAAACAACTTAAATGACATTACAGCAGCTAAATAAATAGATCTGACACACAGCAATAATTTTACAAAGACTGAACATGAATGATTGTTTCAATTCACAGTTGAGTCTGTTGTGTAACGTTTGGAGTCTTTTCTTCAGAGTAACAGGACAAAACAAAAACTCGGTACACCAGGAGAGCCGATTGCTCCTGAATGAGTGACAGCTTTTCTGTTTTGGTGCCCCTGCAGGCGGGCTAACATACTGTACCTTACACTTTGTTCACAGAGTATTTGCTGACATAAAAGGCACCAACGCAAACTTCCAACTGCATCATTTATCATATCATTTATTCGTACCCTGTAAAACAGGGCCGTCAAACTTAAATGAGCTGTGGGCCACTGCTGGCACTGTCATCCCACTGAAGGGCCACCTTAGTGTTCAAGTAGTCCCCAAAAACCCAAACAAACAAGAAAACACCCACAAATATTTTAGAAAATGTTTTAGTCGTTTTGTTAGTTTTCAAATATTTTATAACAAGACAAAACTGCAAATTGTTAACTAACTGAAGCCTTTCATTGATCTAACAAATAAACACACTGATCGTCTCTTGCTGCCTGGACACGCGGCGCCACGTCTGACATCCTTTTGTTCGTATTTAACAAAATCAAAATGCCGACATCAGTGTTCACATTAGTGTTTGACTCTCTCACTCAGCTATCACAGCCAATCCCTCCACATGTTTGTACTCTCTGCTCATATTTCTTTCACATTAAATCATTTTTTGATTTTTAAAGAACCAATCCTCCCTAATGAAAAAAAGTCTCTTCGAGAGCCAAACTGCATTATATGTCCTCACGTCAATATAGCAAGTAGGAGTGATGGGGGCCACAAGTGGTCCACGGGCCACGAGTTTGAATGTAGTGCTGGCAAGAAATGAAGCTGAAACTAAAAATATCTGACAATCCCAGCTTTGATGTGGGCGTGCTGGGCTAAAGGTATGATTAGATTTACTCACACATCTGAGCATTTTGTCATTTTGACTTTCTTTCTCCATCAGGTCAGTGTGGTTTCCCAGGAGACGTGTTTAAATGTTATTGGATGTGCTGGTCTGTCGTTTTACTTTTGGTATTTTTTGCTTAGTTGTTGAGACTTTGTTGTCTTCTGTATGTGTGTGCATTTTAATGGCTCCCATCACTCGTCTTCTTTTCTTAGCCACAAACAAACAAACAAACAAACAAACAAACAAACAAACAAACAAACAAACAGACAGACAGACAGACAGACAGACAGACAGACAGAAACTTTTTTACATACACTGAGTTCGAACATCTTGCTCTGCTTCCAAAGCTATTACCAAAATGACAGGCTTTCTTAAATGAGTAATTCAGAAATGTAATGCATTATTTAGGAAAAGTAAAGATTTAACTGAAGTGTCCTCCAGAAGTGTCAGAAAAACCTTGAAGATGTCTAAACTAGTCAGATACCCAAACCACATTAGGTAACTCCTTTTGATCTGGAGAAATGGATGGCAGTATGTGAGTTAAGGTGGAATCTAGACACCAGAGTCTGAAGGTCATTTCCACAGCAGTGAACTTCAGTCACTACTCACAGCTGGTGGTCAAATGTTACGACAGTAATTTATTGCAAAACCTAAAAGAAAAATCCACCTAAATGCTGCGTGAACATTTTGCCAAATGTCTGCTATCCACCAGTCTGCAGGTCACTGATGAAACCCACTGCATTGGCGTGGAGTTAAAATAGCAGGATGGACTTGCTGCAGTCATTCGCCTCACCAGTACTGCAGCTTGTCTTGTATCCACTGGGTCACTCTCCCTTTACGATGTTGCAATCATCACTGAGAGGGTCTGCAGCCTGGTGCTTTGCCCACGTGATTCACTGTGAGGTCATTAATCATGGCAAATTACATTTAACCAATAAACTCCACAGCAGTCTCTCTTTTTTGGAACCAGTGTACCAAAGGAAAATTTATTGCAATCAAAATAGTTTTAGACTGAATAACAATCGAACCCTATTTTGGGGCATTGTGGCCATACTTTGCTCCTTGAGGCAATAAAGTGATAAAATAAGAACAAATCCTCAGTACAAAATAAGCGAGCAGTTAGAGTCAGCAGAGTCAGCAGAGTCAGCTCGTCTTACAGTTTTCACCGTGACGCCTGGAGTGAGCCATCAGCAGCACCCAGACACCATTTACCTACATGACTGGTAAACTGAGCAGGTGGACTTGAATGTTCTCTGATCTGAAGCCTTGTTGACAAACCACACACTGAGTAACTGGAATAGAACAGTTTTGCTAATAATATCTCAGTGTGCTCGTATGTGTATGAGCCATAAAGAGAGAAAGCTCCTCTGACATAAACCAGTCCCTCTTGCTTCTTCATGATGAGACGTGTTTGAAAAATTAATTTAAAGGTGTCATTTTCATCTTTGTCATCAAGTTAAAGTTCTTACTGGCTGCTTCATGCACTCTGCATCTGTCACACTCAGTGCTATCAGAGACACACATGGCAGGCTCACTCATAGGCTGTACACAACCCTCCTAAAACCCTCACGCCCTGTAAATCTGAATGACCTCTAACCTGCAGCCCCCTGCAGTCACACAGTCACTACTTTGGCATCCTAATGGGTCACCAGTATATCAGCATGACATTCCCTGAAATGGGCCATCAGCACGAAGCCATGCGCTGAGTGGACAGCAATGCATGTCATCATCATTACTGCTAACACTCTTAATATGTCCAACAAGCCCTCAGAGGTAATGAAGTGACCATTTATAAAAGAGTAATATGTAGCTGAGTAAATGACAGATATGATTTTATTAGTTGGAAGAGATAAAATGACTTCTTACGGTTTAAAAATGGTTAATTGTTTTAAACACAAGCAGCTTATTCAGGGTCCCGGTTGCCAAAAGCCTGACATGTGTGGAGGACGGTGCTCCAGAATTGGCTCGGCCATATTTGAGCTGCTTCTTTTGGTCATCTTGCAACTAAAGCTGGCCTGAGCACTTTTAAGTGAGGCAGATTTCTACATGCTGATCAGCTCAGGTCTGAGGTTAGGGTCCAGATTTGGTGCCACAGCACAGCTGAAGTCATGATGCTTGACTCATATTACTCCTGCTTTTTAAGCCTGGAATTTAACCTTGTGAGGTCCGAGTCGGCATTGGTATTGACCTTAATCCTAACTTATCAGAATATGAACATGAACTTCTCCAAGGTCCTGGAAATCAGGGGATAAAAAAAGTAGTTGTAACAGAAACACATGAAAAAATATTAACATTGTTTTATGTATTTATTTAATTTCATTTTATTTTTTGCCAGTCTTCAGAATTAAGGGGCAGGGCCTCATAGCAGCAGCTGTGGCTCTCACTGATGATGACTGAGACCTCAGAGGGTTAAAAGCAGCCCCAAAAACTAGGGCAGAGGTGAAGATGTAGATAACCGGGTTGTCGACCTGTAATTAACCTGCAGGCAGCGTAAAGATAAACTTCTCTGTCTGAAAAGTGAAGCCCAGAAGCACAAGAAGTACTTTACCTGGATTCTCCTTATTATCCACCAGGGGGCGATAACTGCGATTCTGCATTTTAGAAAGCAGTATTTTGTAGGAAATGCTGTGTAAACATGCAACTGACCTGAAAAACAAAATCCAACCAAATAACGCTCAGAGCCCATTCTGCTGGAGGGTCTTCCTGTTCAAAGGGAGGTTTTCCTTCCCACTGTGGCCAAAGTGCTTTTAGGGAGTCATCTGATTGTTGGGTTTTCCTTCAGATATTGTGGGGTCTTAAATTGATATAATGCATCTTGATTTGACTTCATATTGATTATATTGAGGTCGTATATAAATACAACTGAATTAAGTTGAATTCTAGTCTGTTTATCAGCCACCATTAAACAACAACAGAACAAGGTCACATTAAGGAAGGAGGACCAAAGACTACTACAACTGTCACGATGTATATAGCACGACTCCCAAAATACACAACGATGTGCTCCACCACAAACTGTGTCAGATAAAGTCAGGATGTCTCCCACAGTAAGGAAGCGGTATCAACAAATAACTGCACTGCTTCAGCAGAAACAACAAACAACTTTTCCACCTTAGTCGAGTCACTGTTCAAGAACCTTAATTAAAATCAGTGGAATCAAAGGTTGTATTGGCTGCTCTGTGCGGCAGCGACTGCAGCTGCGTGTCTCTACATGTGACTCAGAGGAGGCGACGAAAGGCAGAAGGTGGAGCTGCTGCTTTAAATATTTCAACACATACGTTTATGACCTAAACACACATACGCAACATGCCTTACAGATGTAATCACACACACTCTGCAAACTCATGCACACGTAACATACTGGAGACTTACTCTAAACTTTAAACCAAGCTTAACCTTAAACTAACTTCACCGTAACGCGTAACCTTATCTCAAACCTGATGAAACCAGTGACCACAAAACTTTAGGCAGAGTCATGCTGTTTGGAAAAGCCTTTGTTTTACGTAACAGATGAAATCTTTATTTAATCCCACAGACTTTCATGTTAGAGCGCCCAGTTTGACACCACAAATCAATACGTTTGACCTCTGCTGGTCTCTAACTCATGTTTGTAAAACTTACTCAGTGAAAGTAGTGTAAGGGAGAGGTATCAAACATATGGCCCTGGGGCCAGAAGTGGCCCGCCAAATGGTCCACTCTGACCCACTGGATGGCTTTAGAAAGTGAACTGATTAACTACTTAAACAGTTCAATGAAATTTACTGCTGTTCATTTTGTGGTGAGGCCTCATTTCACAGATGTGAACATGGATGGAAAATGAATCTCGGCTGAGACCAGTTTGAATGATAAAGATGTTCAGCTGAGAAAAGAAAAACTCTACATTTGAATGTTTTGTACGTTTCCACTGTGATCTGTAAATTGTAATGCACAATGACAGAATATGTTAGGGAAAAATGAAACATGTCTTTAAACTTATCTCAGGTTTGTAAATGGATCACTCGTTTAAGACGGATTAACAGCTTCTGCTGTCTGAAAATTTTACCCGACTCGAGATTTCAACTTATAAAATCTTTGCTAAACACGAAAAACACTCTGCCTGTCACTGTTCGGTGTGTAGTGGGGATTTAACTCTCCAAATTTACGTTTGGTGGCATAAATGTGTTTGATCATGTTAAGGTAAGTGATGAAAACTCCTTTTATGTTCTGCAGGAAGAGAAAGGAGAATGCAGTTACAGCAGGTGTCGTGAGATATGTGGGTAAAGGAAACTGTTCCACTGTTGCACAGTGTGAACATGTACTCTGATGCACATGCAGACCCTCTCAGCAGGGCTCTGCCGGCTGCTGTTTCTCTAAGCAGCCTCGACGTCAGCTCCACGCTCGCTGCAGGACGTCCCGCACCATCTGCTGTTTGACTTGGCCCAATCTTTGACACGTGGAAATCTGTGCCGGTCACTGATACTGAATGGTGGGATGGTATCAGGGTGAGGTAATATGCTGCATCCATGACACCTGAGGCTGATATTCAATTCAATTCAATTCAGTTCAATTTTATTTATATAGCGCCAAATCACAACAAAAGTCGCCTCAAGGCGCTTCATAGATACAGAGAAAAACCCAACAATCATATGACCCCCTATGAGCACCACTTTGGCGACAGTGGGAAGGAAAAACTCCCTTTTAACAGGAAGAAACCTCCGGCAGAACCAGGCTCAGGGAGGGGCGGCCATCTGCTGCGACCGGTTGGGGTGAGAGAAGGAAGACAGGATAAAGACATGCTGTGGAAGAGAGACAGAGGTTAATAACAGATATGATTCAATGCAGAGAGGTCTGTTAACACATAGTGAGTGAGAAAGGTGACTGGAAAGGAAAAACTCAATGCATCATGGGAATCCCCCGGCAGCCTACATCTATTGCAGCATAACTAAGGGATATCAGACTGGGTCAAATTTCTTTCAGTTCCCAAAAGGTTGATTCTGCTTTCAGTGGGAGAAACGTTTCGTGACTTCTTTATTCTTTACTTGAAAAGGTACAGACCATCTCTGAATCGATTCTGAATCTGGATTCAGGGTTTTAGAGTTCAAAGCAGTAGTGGCACATTAATTTTTGGCACCTCTAATGGACAAATGTGGAAGAAAGTGTGGAATGCCAAGTGTCCAGTTAATGCTAAGCAAGCAGAATAAGGAAGAGAAGAGAAGAAGAGGCGGGTGAACATCAATAGTTTCGATACCAACGCTGGTATTGGTATCGAAATGGTCTTGGCCCAATATGATCGATACTTTCAGTATGCAGCCCGCTGCAATGTGTTCATTACATTTTTGGAAATGAAAAACAATGAAAAGTGTCACGTCTATTTAATTTATAGCCACTAACACATTCGAAAAACAGAGTCGGACTCAAAGTGCCTTAAAACTCGTTTTTGTGAAAAGTAAAAATGACCTTAGTGGTGATTTAGTGGTAAATAATGTTCACAACTCGCTAACTGATGATTCATCCTATAAATCATGACACACTGCTCTGCCCCTATATAAGGTACTTATATAGTACCTTATATTGACAATGGTATTGACAATCTGACACTGTATTTACTTGGTATCAAAACATTTCTTGAACTGCATAGATACAGATAGTAAATTAGATGAACTGTAAACCTCGAAATGAAAAATGCAATAAAAATACTCCAACAGCAACAACAGTTCTGTGAATGAAATTAGCTGGTGAGTCGTGATCACAGGTGTCAGTTAGTGAAAATGCAGCTAATGAGGCACATCTTCAAACCCAGCTTTAAATATTGCATTTGTTTTGCTTTGCTCCGAAACATAATGGCACAAAATGTAAATATGCACTAAAACAGGGGATGAGAAACAAACTCGGTTTAATGTCTGCAGTTGATATTGATCCTTAATGAGCTGAGAGCAATAAACTCCCCTCACCTCAATAAAAAATTATTTTGTTTACAGAAATGTTCACGTGTCTGTCACATCACCCGACCTGAGCGTTTCCAATCCATTTGCCAAACCGATGCAGTGAGTCCAAAGAAGCACAATATTTACCTCATTATTTCCTCACTGTGTGCTGCATCCTGCACAAATCAGCCCCTGGAAGCCAGTGGAAAACCTCGAACAGGTAAAAGAACTCGATGAGATCCGCAGAGAGAGAAGAACAGCAGGTATAAATCTTTTGAACTGTTTTTATAATAAGCTGGCAACAAACATTATAGAAGTCCATATTTTCATGTCTACAGATACACCACAGGCCTCACCGTCCATTCACGTATGATCCGATATTAAAATACATACTCAATAAAAAGGCGTTCTCCTTTGAGAATAACCGTGAAATAACAGCAAACAGGTAAATTCAAATATGTCAAATAATCTCATTTTGTCAGACACTGCCTGCTTTTCTCCATTAGCTGGACTTTGCTGGTTGTGCCTTGATGGATGGCAATACTGACCAACAACAGGATAATGACCACAATAATGACACACAAAGACTCACAGAGTCTGTGGCCATGGCTTATTTTAAAGGTCTGTGAGTCAGGGCACCATGCCTCATGCTTTGTGTTTTAGACTAAGCTGCTGGTTGGTTATATTGAGCCATTTAAATCACATAGGTCTGGAGACTGGTTGGCAACCCCTGACAATCTCTGGTTGCTAGAGAAAAATGTGTGTTCTAGCTGAGTAGTTAAGATCAGTCAGTGACCCCTTGTAACCACTGGTCACCAGTTAGCAAGTAAATGTGGGAGGTTGCTGGAAGCAGATAGCATTAATGTGGTCACAACGACCACGGCAGACCCGATGGATAAACATGCTTTTCAGAAATCTTCTATCAACACTCACACACAGCTGCAGCTAACACACTGCCAGCTCAACACAACAACAACATTGTTAACCAAATCTCCAAACATAAGCAGGCGAGGCGTGATTGCAGATGCCGCGCAGGTGTGTCAATCGCACTGCAGCAGCATCGTCAACCATGCCCCGCTGCAGGGGTACTTAGTGCTGGACTAATAACCTCCGTGGTGTCCTGGTCACCTGTAGCTTGGGTGTTTGTCTGCAAACACTTGCTAACTGCTAACCTTGCTCCAGGCTTTGAAATGCTAGTCTTTGCTCTGTGTTCCTCCCCTCCCTGAGCCTGGTTCTGCTGCATGTTTCTTCCTGTTGAAAGGGAGTTTTTCCTTCCCACTGTCGCCAAGTGCTTGCTCAAAGATGGTTGTCTGTTTGTGGGAGTTTTCTCAGTTTTATTTTGTATTCTTTATGTTACAATATAAAATTCCTTGAAGCAACTAAGTAAATAAAACTGAATTGAACTGAATTCAAACTAGAAACGGATATTCTTCACCTTCAGAGTAAAAGTTGCAGTGTGCTGGTTATGGCACTACGACCTTCACTTTAAAAGTGATTGCTCATCGTAAGCAGTTTGCATCGCACCTCTTCAAGTTTCACTGCAGCTCAGAGAGTAAATGGAAAGTGTTTGCACACAAATCTGCATCTTTCATGCAACCTATGGGCACGACAATCATTTAGTGACCAAAGCTGTATTTGCATCTGCAAGCCAGAGGTTGCCAGATGTTGCCAACTGGTCTCTAGGCCTGTGTGTCCGAGACACTTAAAAACTGCCCGTTTAGGTTCAGGCTTGACTTGATGGTGGTCCTAAACAGAAAGTTACTGGTCACTTTAAACATGATGCGTCATCCTTTTTGAATCTCTTTGGTTAAAAAAAAATACATTAAACAAGAAAAGAATCAGCCTCAAAAGCACATTCATCAGTCACACAGAGGCTTTTCAGTCTCATACAGTACTTGAGTGCACTCTGTGGAGAGTGCTTGAAGGATAATATATTCTTAATAAAAGAAAATAGTTTGCTTTCCAAGGTTGAACCTTTGGTGTGGCTGTCAGTGAGTCTAACCAGAGCTGCAGGTATACGAGACTCATCACAGTCTCATTCCAGACGCTGTTTACCTTCAATATCACTGATGTCACTACGTCTTTGTGTCCAGCGCACTGGCAGCGGTCCAGAGCTGAAGGACTCAGAGAAGGATGTCTGCAGAAAGTAGGCTGAATTCAATCTGAGGTATAATTCTATTGAAGTATATCAGTGAGGTTATTCACAGGTGAAGACGAAACTGATGTAATCAGCCTGTTCCTCTCATCACCTTCACATGTTATTGTGTTATTCAAAGACAGACTTTGGTGCCTTTTCATCCTCATGTAAAATGCAAGAATCAAAACCACTTTTTCCTTTGTGAAGCTCCTCTCATTTACTCATTTATGCATCACTAACTATTAAATGTGTTCATCGAGAAGGCTCTAGAGAAAATCATGCAAATCAAAAGTCATTTCAGTATTCCTGTGAGACTTTGGGAAGGCGTCAGACAACATGCTATTCTCAAACCACTCTTTAATTCTTGCTTCACCTCCACAGTATCTGTCAGTGCTGCATGACAAACTATAAGTGAAGTGATGTCATGATGCTGTAAAAACCCAGAGTGTTAACAACGTCCTGCTCTGCGTCATTGTTACGACTCCCTTTCCATTTTTTCACCCAGCCTGTTTGTTTTCGCCTTGACAGCCTGTAATGAATCTAACAGAGGAAGGAACTGAAACTCATTTGTCCTCCCACAGCGGTTTCGCTGAATTAGAACACAGGTTGTTCTCAGAAACTCTCCTTTTTTACTCAGCGGGGGAAAAATATATTACTTTCTCGCTCTCTGATTATCACTCTCTCCACCTACACAGATAAAAGAACTCACAGAGGAAACAAGTTCACACAGCCACTGCACTGCAGAGGCAGTCGAGTGGCATGCTGGGAGATGTAGGATCTGATTTAAGAAGAAAGAATGAAAAAAAATTAAGAACTTCAAGTTATTTGATCAATTTAAGACAAATCCATGTAATCCAAATCACAGCACATTGTCTAAAAATAAAGTTTAGATCATGATTTTTAACTGGCTTAAAAAAATTAAATGCAACTTAACAAAATACAGATTTGGACCTTTATTCACAGCTATGATCGCAGAACGTCCTCTGAAAGTTGAAGCTAAATCCTGGTAAAGAGTCATAATGACTGCTGGGAATACAGAGAAAGACTTTAGGAAGATTTCTCAGGCAGAGGAGCAAACTGTGGGCAGATGAAGCATAGAGTGCACTACACTACACTCTGCCACCTGTTTTTCAATATTCACAGTTTGGCAAAACTATCAAGTTCATCTATTTAAGCTTGAGTGAATCCAGTCACTCACACTTGTGACCTGCCCACAGTGTAGTTCCCTTCATGCCTACAGTCAGCTGGGACTGGTTCCCTGCAGCCCTGACACGGAGAAGTGCCTGAGAAAACTGATGGACGACTGAATCGACTCATCACTAAAGTACGCCTGCAAACAAGCCAACTGAATGGACTCTTTAGTCATACTGATATTGTGATGCAGATCTACAACATATGAAAAAACGGCTTAAAACTTGTTGGCAGCTTTAAGTTTATTTTGAGCTGCACACACAATCTGCCGAGATGTGTGGAAATGCAAAACACACACGCTTTGTTCAAATGCAGCAGGATGGTTGTGAATACAGACACTCTGACTGCGACTATAAATGTACAGAGAGGTGATCGGGGCAGAGAGGAGACACCCGGGAGACACAGCTGAACTAAATCACAATGCAGGGAAGTAAACACAGCTGAAACACAGCTTCACAGACTTCTCCGAAAGTTGATTCTGTTCATCTGTTCGTAGCGTTTTCAGTGGGAGAAACGTTTCATCATCATCCAGGTGACTTCTTCAGTCTCAGCTGACTGCAGGTTTCCCCAATCTTATAAACAGTACATTTGCACAGTGACTGAAACCAGCCCACTGAAGGAACAATGGGCTGAGAGGTCAGTTCCTCCCGTCATCATCCTGACGTGATCGTCATCGCCAAAGCTACGCTTCGTCCATGGATTGAGAAAACTTTCCATGTACCCCTGTTTGTCACCTTGCCTGGTCTTTTAGCTGACCTGCGTCATCAGTAAGTGGGGAAATTTGATTGTTTTCCTCTTGTTTTTATGCTTCTCTGGAATTGAGCACACAAAATTCCCTGGGTGGAGTGCCCACTCCGGGTCAGGGACAAGTTCCTGCCCCAAGTGGAGGACTTTAAGTATCTCAGGGTCTTGTTCACGAGTGATGGGAGAAGGGAGCGGGAGATCGACAGACGGATTGGTGCTGTGGCCGCAGTGATGCGGAAATGGGCTTCCTCTGAAGGTCGGCTGGCCTCTCCCTTAAAGGCTTAGAGGCTCAGAGTAGAGCCGCTGGCTCACCCCCTTGGCGCTTCCTGGGTGAGGTTTTCCGGGCATGTCCCACCGGGAGGAGGCTGGATGCATGGATGGATGGATGCATGGATGCATGGATGGATGGAATTGAGCAGACAAAACTTCCAGCATCATCCCCTGAGCCGATGCAGATTCATGACTGAACTTTCCTCCACCTTCTCCTTTAGCCCGCTCTAACCTTATTTTCTTCTGTTTGCTAGTTTGTGCTGGTGGCTGGCGGCTGTGTTTTCCATTTTCACAGCACACTTTCAGTCCTGACACTTTGTTTGAGCTGACAGCTGTTGCACTTGGGGCCACGCCTCCAAGTGCAACAGCTTGTTAATGTCTGACAACATTTGCAGATTTACATTTGTGCAGGTATTCGTCTTAGAAATTGTTGTTCGTTAAATTGCTCAGTTGGTCTGTTTTTGCTTGCTCTTTTTCAGATGCTAGTTAACACCTCCTCCCCGCCTCTTTGGGAGCTTATAAGGAGGCTTCCTTCCAAGATGATGCTCTCTCCTTTTCATGGCACCGATATTTGTTTTCTTACTCTTTTCCAGCTTTGCTTGTTTTGCAGCTATCTCTAATTTACGGCACACGTTGGTTATAGGTTAGCAGCTAGTTTTCTTTTGTTATCCCTTTTTGTGCATCTGTCTTCTTTGTTGTGTCCTGAATAAACCGGGTGTAATAAGGCGTTTCCATAGGTGTTTTTTTCCACAACACTGAGTAATTGAGCAGCCGATTTGATAATTTTAGCCGAGGACTGTGTACGATTCCTTTTTCTCGTATAAAATAGTTTCAAAGAACTCTTAATAATCCAAAGATGAACTCTAAGCTGATCATTGGCGACCTGGTGGATGTCCAGAGATTAAGCACCTGTATTCTTTTCAGTGTTATTAGTATTTGTTAGATACCAAGCATTCGCAGGTTTATACATTCTGTGTCAGCTCAGGTTTTTAGAGTTTCAGCTCGAGTTTGTCCAGCACAGGTTTTTCATCTGCTCACCATTAATGCTGTTGCCTCCGATTCATCTTTCCTCATAAAGCTGAGGTTGATTACAGTGTTGGTGGGTCAGCAGCATCAATGTGAGTCATAAAAACCACAGGGACCTCTGGCCTACATAACTCTGACCTGAAAAAACAACTGCAAGGGCAAAGAGAAACAGCTGGAAGGGCGTGTGTGAGTGTAACTGCCAGGGAAGAAGAAGAAGAAGCCCTGTTGATGATTTCAGACACATTCATAAGGATGCAGGCCCACTCTGTAACTCTCTGTTTAGATGTTTTCATGAGGCGTGTCTGTGCAATCACACAGATTCCTCTTTCTGTATGATTACAAGTTCAAATGCAGTTCATCAAACTGACTGTTTAGTAAGCAGCACATGGTTCGTGTGACCCTGACTACTGCAGGGCGTGTGTGCTGCCAATGATGAGCAATCAAGAAAGCATTTATGGTGAGGAAAGTCCTTCTAGCAGCAAACCTTGTCGCTTGGCAGGTATTCACAGCCTCTATATAAATGAATGAAAACAACATTAAATTCTTCGACGTAAAAAGCAGTATGAGGAGAATCTGATAACACCATGTAACAAAATAAACATGAAATTAAATTTAAAAAACCCTTCCTCTTATTTCAAAATAAAAAATTAAATCACTTTAATTTAATGCTTTTTTAATGCTGTGAAAATACGGCATTTTTATTTTATTTTGAAATTGGATTGCCTTGGAGTTCTTTAAATATTTAAGCCCATATGTATCCCCTCCAACAAACACCTCAGACATAAGAGCTCCTTTGCAAAAACAATTCAAAACATAAATTCTGATTTTGAACTAAGAAGCATCACTTCCCCTGAAAGGAATCCTCCTGTGAATCTTTGCTGTAAAATTACATAAAATTCAGAGTTTTATTAGAGTAACTGTGTCTCTGCTCATCACTAAGTGAAAAATTCCACTTACCTGCAAGTTTATGATGGAAATGAGTAGAGAGACATGCCTGTCACAACATGGCTACATCTATGAGTGAAAGCTGATATGTTTCCTGTTTCAGGTATTGATTATCTCTCCCACAGATTTCTATCCCTGTTTCTTTGCGTGTCGCGTCTTTCTCTTTTATTATTTCTCTGTCATTGAGTGAAAAGTCAGAATCTGTAGGCAAAAGTAAGACCACCAGGAGCTTTCTGATCTGTGTTTATAGTCGCGGGTAGTCCTAATTGTACTGGTCCGTCTCACATCTGATCAAGCCTTGGTTTAATGCAGGTATACAGTCTATGTGGAGACTGCAGATATGCCAAGAAGTAGTCAAAGCAAACATGTGGTGAGATTATCCAAACCACTGTATTTAAAGGTCACAAGCAAACACGGTAGGTGACTTAAGTCCTGCAATTCTTGTAAAGTAAAGTTTATTTATAAAGGACTTGATAAAGATCTAACAACAATTTAAAGACAATATTAAAAGAGAACAGAAAAAATAACAAAAGAACGTCTGATTAAACCGAAAGTCTTTAACGGTGAACCGATAGATTTGGAGCTCGTGAGCAAAGACAGCGAGCAGCAGTGTGTTTAACAAGAAGCTGAGATAAGTGTGAGAATTTTAAAATGAATTCTAAAATCGGAGCCAATGCAAAGAGAATAAAACTGGGGTGATGAATTTTGTTTTGCTTGGAGGCGTGACAGAGACCATTTATAATCTGGTAAAAAAGGGCGTTGCAACAATCTAGGCTTGATCATTTCTCTAGTTCAGAGGAGAAGATTAGCTCGCAATTTAGAAATGTGCCTTTTATTAAAAAAAAAATCACATATGATAGATTTAATGTATAAAACCTTTAAGTCCAGGGAAGAATCAAAGGTTCAAGGAAGAAGCTCCTTCTCTCCATTCAGGCTCTGCTGGGATGTTTGGTCACGTTCTTCCTGCCTTTCAGATCCTAATGCATTTAAACCCAAACAGCTCTCAGTGTCTTTTTAAGACTTTAAAGGGAATTATTGTGCACATTTCCAGCAGAATTTCATAATTTTATTCTTGGACTACACTCGGGTAGTCCACTCATATTACAGCCAACTAACCAAGCAGTTTTAGTTTCTTATCCTTTAGCCAAATCTCTTTGATGTCATGAAGGTTCTTCATCAAACTGTCAGAAACAGTGGATGCTACACTAGTTATGAGTTATTTATCTCATTTTAACTTCTTCTCCCACGTCTTTGTAATTGTTGGACAAAAACAATGTGAGGTGTAATAATCTGACTGACCTCGGTGGTTATTTAGGTTTTGTCTCCAGGAAGTGCTTTTTGCTCTTCTCTGTAACACTGGCTTGGGTTTCAGTGTTGGGGCTAAGATGAGAACATAAGACTTCAGAGGGTTACTGCAGTCTGAAACCTGAACTTTTGGCTCATGCGATTCACTTCTACTTACAGTGATCTCATTTCAAATTTTCACCATGTTTGTTATGGACACCGGCCGCTGAAACAGAATATACAGGACAGAAAAGCACTGTAGTTCCACTTTAAATATCCTCCTGAAACAAGCGACGGTGCAGCTGTCCGCCTTCCTGTCACACTCTCATCCTGTAGGATGATCTCAGTTGCTTCATATTTGAGCTTAAAGGTGAAGCTGTAGCTAACACCTGTCTGTTGAGTGTAAATAATTAAAATATTTTTCCACAGAACTCCACTAAAGTGAGGTTTAAATTACTATGTGGTATATTTTCATTACATTAGTACCACGATGTTCCTGCATTTCTGCATTTATAGAAATAAAATAACAATTGAGAGCAAAAGGAAACATTGATGATCTGAAAGGAAAAAGACCTTTCAAACAGAGCGGCTGTGCAAGCCACTTTGAACCCTACCTGGATTTGTGCAAATAAAGCAATTAAAAGTAGCATATCTACAGTAGTTTTTGGCTAGTCCTTCTTGCAAATTGATATATTTAATCACATAAAGGAGATAAAAAATAAGGCTGATAGATGGTTTTTATATCCTGAAAATGGTTAATTTTAGCTTGTTGCTATGTGGTTGCTAAGCATGTAGAATTGCACTTCTTGAGATGTTTTTGTCCAGAAATTAAACAAATAAGACATCTTTCATGGACGTTCAGTTTAGTTTGCTGTTAGGTGGTTGCCAGGTAACCACACAGCATCATAATACCTCAGTCATTAACTGAAGTTTTGCAGTGGTGGTGAAATAAAAATTATTCCACGCTTTTTTGAGGTGTTATAGGTTCATAACTGCTAAAAACAAGGCGATAGCTGGAAAATATCATAAGATTATAATACCTGACACATATGTGAACCTCCCAGGGCCCAGGATGTGCCAAGTTTGGCTGCTCAGCTCCTGATCATAGGAGGAATTTTGGTGTGTTATAGTAAGATAAATAAAGCAGCCTTACAGCTTTAAAAATAGTAGTTTCGGTTGAATTTAGATGTAAATCCAACTGCAGATCTGGCGTACTGTTAAACCAGCAGCAGTGTGGTGAAAGCAAATAGATCTTATTAAAAAAGGGCCATTGTTCATTTCCATATTAATGCTGTATTTTTAATCAGAGTGACAGAGCACCACTGAATGTGGGTAACAGAGTTGCAGGTTCCGAGCTCTGCTCGACTTCCTTGTCATGCTTGCAAATGAAAATGTGTTTGTGAAAAGCATTTGAGTCCAGAAATAAGCTGAGCACTCGCTGAATCTCTCTGTCGGATCAACAAAGGTTAGTTTAAAAAGGCTTTCCAAATGAGAGGCGGAGCTAAACTTAAAGGGTCACTAGTTAACTCGGTGCTGATACTTGTGTTTGAGCAAAGACCTCTTAGTGATACCCGGTATCAGCTCCATATGAACCATATGTACACACATGCTGACCGTTCTTTAACCACAAGCTGAGATAGTGAAGCAATCAAACTGCAGATTCAGACAAACACAGCCGCCAGCAGTAGAAAATCAACATTTATTCTACAGTTAGAGTTAGACAGGCAAAGAGGAGATATGGTCATACTTCATTTCTGATCCGAACAGCTCTTTTAGGCACAGGGACATACATTTAAAAATATCATATATTATAGCATATATTATTCTATGTAGCATAAAAGCTCTTTAACATAACAACGTAAGCACTTCATCATTGGCTGTACAAAAATACATTTAAATTTCTCTCTTTTTCTGCATATGGTTGGCGTGCGTATGTGTGTGTGTGCGTGTGTGTGTATGTGCAGTTTATTCTTGGAAATGCAGATGTTCTTAATGTCTTGCTTGCTTTGTATGGATGACTGTGTGTGTGTGTGTGTGTGTGTGTGTGTGTGTGTGTGTGTGTGTGTGTGGTCCTCTTCTTGCACTCGTGGTTCAGCCAAAGTCGATGCGTGGCCGGTACTCGAGTACCATGGGATATGTCTGAAGGAGACAGAAACAAGAGAAACTGTTTCAGAGAGACACGATCGATGGTTTGTTCTTTACACTGTAAACTTAAGCACACTTCAGAGGACGATGCACACTGCTGCTGCTGCTGCTGCTGAACGAACAGGAATCATCGCTGCGAGGAGCTGCTTTGTGCAGGTTCATCTAGTGAACGCACCTTTACAGAGCTTTGTAAAAGGTGCAGGAACAGCAGTCCCAACAATAACACATACTTTCACACTTGTTACAGGAATTAAATAAGAGGTGGTTTGAAACGCACACATGCACACACACCGCCTCTGAATGTAAAGCAGTTTCTATTAAACTGTCCCGGATCCACCTGGCTGTGCTCTGCAGCGATGGAGGAAGCCTGAAGCAGAAGAACATGGTTCAAATGCAGTGTGTACTTTTGTGTCTTTCATATCTGTCGCAGGAGCATCCATGGAATTTGTTCAGGTTTTAAAAACAACATCGGCGCTTTAGGAACAGCAGATTTTTCTGTGACTTAAAAAGTCAAAAATACAAAGTGATTGTTTTCAGCAAGGATGCAAACCTGCTTGGTCGAGGTGCCGAGCAAAGACGAAAAGAAAGAACATGATAGTGTGCATCATGATGTTACAGGAGAACTCAAATATTCAAATATCTGCAAACTGATGAAAAAATACTGCCAGCTCGCAGAATTTGAAACTCCTAGGTGACTTCCTTCTCGGGTTATCACATTCACGAGATTTTCTGAAAACTTGACCTCTGACCCTGAGGTCGGCGTCACTGAGAGTATTTGTAGATGCACCAGTGGTATCAACTTGAAAATCAATTATCACGCTCACAAAGTTGGGTAATCCCGCCTCCCGCCCCGAGCCTTTCAGGCCGAGGGGTAAAAATGACGAGCGTGCCCACCTGACAGGTGAACTTAAGACACTTTATATGAAAACTGTTGGCTCGTCCCAAAGACCCAGTTTTCATCGCCAGCAAAGATCCTCCAGAGAAATTGATGTGATGAAGAGAACTGATCGGCCTGTTAGAGGGAAAAAGTTGTCGTTCTGCAGCTCCTCAAAACATCAACATTTTACTAGAACTCACAACACTGCAGCACCAGAGAGGACTTCTATGCCACCGGCGAAATAAGCAGATTAGATCCAATAGGTTTTGTTCTCTATGTGCAAACGCATCAACGAGTAGCAATCTCTGCAGCTTTAATCCCAGCTGGCCTCAGGGAAGCTGACCTCTCAGCCTCTTTATGGGCTTCTGGTCCATGTGCTATCCCTCCATCACTGAGGTTAAATAAGAAAGTTGTCATTCCTGACAGATACATACATTCCTGCCTCTTTCAGATGATGTGAGCTACCCTTTTCATGAAACATTCAAAAAGGAAAAAGTGTTTGTGTCTGAGCAGCTGCAAAGCGAAGAGGGAGTCTCCTGATTCTGGAGTCTGTCTCCTATTTTTGGCAGCTCGAGGCTGCTGGTGCAGCAGAGTGCAGCTCCTGTCATCTCCCTCTGCATTTTGCTGTATCATGCCTCAAAAAAAAAAAGAACACTGCAGCCAATCTAACAGCTCTGTCAGTGTGCATCTGCATCTGCATCTCTGACACTCTTTCACTCAGCATTTCTGTCTCCATACAGTGCAATTACACTGCAGAAATACATACGCTGTGCTGAGTCTGCAAGGTTGTTCCAGCCCGCTCTCACAGCTAATCATGAAATCATCACAATATAAATCCATCAATCTACATGTTGATCGATAAATTGCTTTCAGACGGTTTCTCCAGTGAGAAGCTCCCACTTGATTTTCATACATTGTGCTTGAAGCTGATGGCAAGTCTGAAGATTCCTAATATTTAACATATTTAACATATCAACATATTTACCAGAAAGCTGTAATAATTTCATGTTATCTTGTTGTAGATATTTGTGTCTGAATGCAACCAGGGTGAAAAACCAGACAATATCCAGGATCCACATCATGTGTGGATCAAAGATAAGACCTTGTTAACCCAAAGACGGATGTTTGAGACCGACACTGTTATTTATTCATGACAAAGACTGTAAATGTAAAACTGACACTCAGACCTGGGGTCAGTCAAAGCTGTGTTCCACCGTACCATCCTGAAGCGTGTGAAGGTCATTCAGTGGAAACACCTGCCCTGCTCATCAGATTTGCCCCCCTGAGACTGAAATTCTGCTCTCAGACACACTGGAGAAGCTATCACATCACAGATCACAAAGGTTCGTTCTCAGAGCTGAACTTCCAGGAAACAAAGTGACAACTGCAGACCTTCAAATTAAGGTCAGCAAACCATATGGCAATAATCATTTGCTTTGCTAAATATTATAATCTTATTGTAACCTGATTACTCACTGGCATAGACACCATGACAGAACTTAACTCTTTTCCATCAGGGATTTCCTAAACCAGCCCAACGCCAACCTTAACTCTGACAGGACAAGCAGCGTCTCCACTGTCAGAGGCAGTGATCACCCTAAGCCGGGGGTGGCGAACTCCAGTCCTCGAGGGCCGGTGTCCTGAAACTTTCACACGTGTCCCTGCTGCAACACACCTGAATAAAATGAGTAGGTCATTACCGAGACTTGACTGCATGCTGAGGTGGCAACCCCCAACGCTACTCAAGTAAATATAAGCAAATGTAAGTGTTTGGAAAAATGTACTTCTAAAAGTACTTTTATTGCACCATGTTGATTATCTCATGAGCTGCTGTAACATGAATCAAATGGCTGAACTGCCATTGAGCTACTTGCTAATGAGCTACTAATTGTATTCAGGTGTGTTGCAGCAGGTTGCAGGACTTCGAGGGCTGGAGTTTGAACCTGTACCTCAGGCCACGGGTGTCAAACATAAGGCCCAGGGCTGAAGACAAGCTGGCGAAGACTCCAACCTGCACCAGTGGATGGCTTCGGAAAATGTGAAAGATGACAAATTTTGGACTTTTTACAGTATTTTTGCTTTCCTGCTGATACAGATCTTCCACATGACCATTCTTACTACAACAGAGTAACAGATTTCTATTACTTTTTATACATACACCACTTACAATTGAAGCCTAAAGAGTTGTGCTGATAGATGATTTTACTACAGCAATATTTCTTTATCATGTAGAAAACCTGAGACATGCTGAGAAACTTCTTTTCCTTATATTCCAGTCCAGCCCACATAAGATCAAAGTAGGCTGCATGTGGATGTAAAAGAAGTTTGGGCAATTAGGCAAAATAATCTTTAATAATCATTCTTTGTGGAAGATCTTTTATGGAGGAGGTGCAGTATGTAACAATAAGAACAGCAAGAAACAAAAGATAATTGTTTTATTGGGAGTATTTTGTTTTCATAATCTTTAAAATCAAATTGATAATTGGAATCTGAATATTTGCCCAGTTGGAGCTGAAGTGGGAAACGGCCCAGTTTCAATCTAGGATGGTTTTTGTTTTTTGGGTTCGTGAACTTCACGATTGCATCTAATGTGGCTTCAAATGGGATGAAACAAGTTTCTTTAAATAGTTTAGAAACTCTTTGATTTATAATGTGTCAGCCGACCACTCTACAGAGCTTCATCCCACATTAGGATCATGACACTCAAAGGAACTACACATGGTGAAACTCACATGTGCTGCCATCGAACTACAGTTGTTTCTGTGTTGCTCCTCACTGTACCACATGGACAGTGTATTAAATACTAAGTAATAATGCTGTGTCTATTTTTAGGACATTTTGGTCCGATGCCTTCTTGTAATTGAATATACCAGGAGATTTATTTCTGCACTACTGCCCAGTAGGGCGCCTCTGCAGTTTTATTTTAGGTGTAAGAGACTTTTCCAAGAATAAATTAAGTTCTTATCTCTGCTGTTCCGGTACAGATGCCTCCTCTGATCCAAGGTCTAAGACATCACAGGTGCTAACCCTAATCCTATATTTTGGAGAAGGCCCAAGATGACTCTTTTTTGTTAATAGCTTTTAATGTGTTTGTTAGAATGACTATTTTCTTTTCTCCAAGACTTTAGAGAACAATTTCATGAGAAAACAAGATGACAGATCCTCTGATTGCTCAGAATCGGAGTTACGGTTAGTGCTGGGTCATCACCGTCACCTCAGAGGGTTAATATCGTCCCACAACAACACAAAGTTGAGGCAGTCAGATTTCTTTCTGCTGTAAACTTTCTTTAGAGTCCAAACGGTGGGGGCTGAATAAGCTCAGCTTTTTCTGGATGCAGAAAACATGCATGAAGATGTTTGAGGAATACGTTTTGAGTTTCACACTTGAGTTCCATCATTCGGCCCAAATGCTTCCCTGCTTCTGAACGCACGGTGCCAGCTCTCGAAATGTGCTTTAACAAGGTGAATTGATTGCAGGAGAGATGGAACGTCTGCGTTGCAGCTTTAGTCTGTGACTCTACCCGACCCCAGAAACACATTTTGCGTTTGCTATTTTAAAAAAACGGCAAACACTTTTCTAAATATCAGAGCCAAATTCCAGATCTGGAGCAGCTGTGTTTAGTCATCATGACTCAGAGACTGGACGTCTGTTGTTTGGACACTTTATGTGGACAGTTCTTCGCCATCACCATCTGCCTCTCCCCGTCTTCTACTGTTAAGACTTTGATCACATCACACAACACACTGATTTTTGATTCTTGGCCAATTGTACACCACAGATGAGTTTTGGATACTTTTAGGTGCAGTTTAACATATTTTTCCAACTTTAAGATTCTAAGATTGGTAAATATGCAAAGTGCTTTAGATAAGCATGGTGCTTTTAATGGATTTAAAATCCGTTAATAAAGCGCTCTAATTCCTCATAGCGCGCTGTGGATAAAGATTAGCCGTTGATTAATAGTGTGTGACTTGGTGCCTTCATATAGTCCAATCTGACTCATTTAAACAGAAATGAACCAGAGTAAGCAGAGATTTTAGTGCTTAGCAACATAATTAAATACCATTCGTTAATAACAGACATCAGTGCGTGTACGTTAAGAGTATTTTTCGTAAAGGTTTTTCAGTCCTGTGTTTTTAAAAGTCACCATGGTGGCAGTCAGAAAGCGGTTTCCTGATTTAATGACATCCCGGGAGGTTACAGATTGATTTTCCTTTGCTCCCGTGTGAGCGGATCCGTCCTGACCGGCCTCTAAATCGGAGGGAGAAAATGAAGCCGAGCTGCAGAGTTGTCAGAAGGATGAGACTGATGAATGGCTCGTATCTTTTTTCTGTCCGACTTCTGCCTCCATTCCCGACTCTGGCGCTTTGTATCCATCTATCTCGCTCTCGCTGTCATCCCTCTCCTTAACCAGACAGAGTTCAAACAGGATTCAAAAATAATTTCTGGCTGTTTATCCTCATGACTCACCAGCGAGGGCATAAATAATTCTGACGGACAGACTTCTGTCTGTTGTTGTGGAGCATCGGGGCGGTGGGCGGAGGTGAGATAGAAAATGTGGCTCCTGATGTCATGTGAGAGGTTTTCCCTCAACATGTTTTCTTTTTACATTTGGCTTGAATGCTTTCAATTTCTGAGCGCTGACCTGGAGTCAGTGTGTATTCTGGGGATACTCCAAGTGTTTTATTTCACTGTGGAATATTTTGAGCTCCACGTCTAAATGTTTTCAAAGAGATTAAATAGTCTGATTAAACCACTGATTAAAGCTGAGCTAAAAAGGACAAAAAGTGATTTGATTAAAAATATGTATTTATGGATGGTAAGTCTATGAGAATTTAAACTGTAGTGTCCTCTTCCTTTTTCCACAGTTGCTTTGCCTCTCGTTGCTCTGTTTGTGTGTTTGTTTTATCAATCTTTAAAGTATCTTGATGCACGCTCAATCATCCAGGTAAGTAAATCTCCAAAAGTTGATTCTGTTCATCTGGACGTAGCGTTTTGTGGGAGAAACGTTTCATCCAAGTGACTTCTTCAGTGTCAGCTGACTGCAGGTTTCCCCAATCTTATAAACAGTACATTTGCATAATGACTGAAACCAGCCCACTGAGGAACAATGGGCTGGGAGGTCAGTTCCTTAATCTTAATTATGCAAATTCTCATGACCATTGATCAAAACCACTGATCAATGGCCATGAGTCCCATTCACAGAGAGTTGGGGAATGGCTGCAATCACAGCATTGTAAGATGGTGACAGATGTACCCTTAGACCCCCTCCTCGATTCAGAGATAGTCTTCCGCTGGCATCATCTCATCATCACCGATCCTTATATAAACTTTAACTCATTTCTCCATGTGCATGACTTCTGTCATGGGCCAACCAGCCTGCCTCTTGTCTTCCAGTTCCTTCGGTCTCCCTGCTTTGGACTGGCTTTCCAGATCCATTAACTCTATCAAATCCACACTTGGTCCCACTGCATCTAGCACTTTTACTCAGGACTCATGGGACGGACGACATTCACTTAGCTCTTGCTGCTGAAACGTTGCGTGCAGGTGGACATTTTTAAAGGGTGACGACATTTTAACCAAGCGGTGATCTTTTTCTAATCCTTCCAAGTGATTTTACTGCCTAAACCTGAGTGGGTTTAGTAAGAAGGTGTGAAGGAAATAAAAAAAAAGTTAATTGGAGAAATAATTTACGCTGCTGGCAAAGTACTCGTGCCTCTACATCCAGACTGTATCACACCTTATGACACATAGACACAAATCAATAAATATGAAAGCAAGAGAATGAAAAACGGTGTTCAGGTAAGTGAGGGAGAACTTCACGTCCATGAGCATGAACCTTTTCTTCTTTTGGCTGCTCCCTTATCGTGAGGATGAGTTATGAAACGAGTCCTGCCAAAGTACTCAAAACCACCTTTGTGGCAGTTCCTGTATCACCGAGGCCACATTTACTACACAGAGACTCACAGTGGAGACAGAGGGGAGACCACCAAGTGCTTTGTGATGATTGGTAAATAAGCACTGGAACAGGACTGACCGAAGAGATTAAGTATCCTCACTCTTATCTGTGGTTTCAAGATGTTTTCAGTAAAAGTTTACGTAACAGAAAAATCTTTTTTGTTCTACTTGCACTCTCCAAAGCAGCACTCTTTTAATGATTTGTTTAATTGTCCTAAATCCTGTAATAACCATGTGTTCATAATCTGTGCGGATAATTCGCCATATGTGAAAAAGGCCCAGATGGAAAAAGACGTGACCTGTAATTCTGACAATCTGTGCACAATAAAACAGTCTGTAACATTAGTAAAGAAGACGGATGTCCAATCAAGCTGGATTAATAGGTTCAAAAAAGCTGCGTTGCTGGAAAATAAAGCAGCAGAGACGCCATCTTCCTCAGGGTTGGCATGTGCTGAGTTTAGACTGGATCCGAATTCTGCTGGGACTCATTTAAAGTTGACTCAATGCAACTTTGGCCTGCGTAGCTTTCAGTGCGACACGATTATATAATGAGAAGGAAAAATAATTCTGTTTTCTTTTCCGTCCTCTCTGACTAGTCAGTGAAACAGATCCAAAAAAGACATTTTAGCTCAGCGGCAGGCGGACTTTGTAGAGGACATGATGACACTCAGCTGGAGCTGAAAAGCTACACGCTTACTAAGTTTGTCATTTCATACTGACTTCCTTCCTGCTGCCTTTCCTTCTCAGTTCCACCTGACCCGGTATCTGAAGCGTCTTGCTGTGCCAGCTGCCTGCACTCATTAGTTACCATCCAGAAATGGACGGGAGCTTTCAGTAGCAGTAGAAGTTCATGCAAATACTCACCCGTGCAAACAGATACACAGCCACTCATGCACAAGTCAGCACAATTACTGTAGATCAAAGGCAGACACACTGGCTCGCTGAACCGTCACAGGACTGATGGCCCTGAAGCCCAAGGCTGAGAGTACCAGCACGTTTCAGAGTGACAAGTCCTGCTTTGTTGTGTGTGGTGTGTGTGTGTGTGTGTGTGTGTGTGTGTGTGTGTTGTGTGTGTGTGTTGATGGTTCGTGTGTTGTGTTGATGTGTGTGTAGTCGTAGTGGGTACGATAGTCAAACGTTATAAGGCTTGGTAGTTTTTTTATGATGAAGTCATTTTTATGGAAGCATTTTAAAGCGTTCCTATTTTCAGACTAAATAGTCAAAAAAATCAATAAAACAAAGGCCTTAAACTTTGATTTTTTACATTTCCTGTAACTTTGCTGAACATATTTATGTTAAGCCAGGTATAATAATAAGATTTACTTTTGGAAATCACATGACTACTTTTTCCAGTTACTTATGTATGGCGTCTTCTTCATTGTTCTGTCAAATATACAACTGTGCAAAGTTTTAGGCAGGTGAGGAAAAAATGCTGTAAACAAAGAATGCTTTCAGAAATATAAATGATTGTTTATTGGCCTCAAATGTATTCTGCAGCAGGACAACGACCCCAAACACACAGCCAAAGTCATTAAGAACTATCTTCACCGTAAGGAAGAAAAGAACGAAGAGTAGAGTGATGGATCGGCCCCCACAGAGCCCTGAGTCTCAACATCATGGAGTGTGTCTGGGACTACATGAAGAGACAGAAGGATGTGAGGAAGCCTACATCCACAGAAGATCTGTGTTAGTTGCTCCGAGATGTTTGGAACAACCTACGAGCCGAGTTCCTTCAAAAACTGTGTGTGTAGCTAGAAGAAGGCAAAGGGTGGTCCCAGCAAGTATAGATTTGATTTAGATTTCTCGTTTGTTCTTTTACTGCATTTTGTTGATTGATGAAAATAAAAGATTAACATGTTTTTCTCACTTGCCTAAAACTTTTGCACAGTATAAATTTTGTTTTTATGAAATTCTTCTTCCACACATCAGAAACTTCTTTCCTTCCTTTTTGTCTTTCTCCAAAACATCAGAGGTTTGGCCTCACAGAGCTAATCTGCCTTTTTCAGCAATATTCACCTGGGAACTATGCAGAACCACAAATCAACTCTAATGCCTTTTAGTGGATCTAAACTGACACAAAGCTTTTCCTTTGACACTGCGCTGTTTACGTCTAATCAAATCAATCCAGCATTTATTAAATAAGTGAATTATGGCTTTTAGCCACATGTTAAATAAGCCAAATTTCAAAAAGCAGATGATGTTACCTGTGTTATCGACATTATACAAGTCGTGTTATTTTGCATGTCTTCTGTTATAAGAGCTGCATTTTGGTGAGCCCTAACCATAGAGAGGTCTCTGACATCCTGGTGGTAAGAACGTGACCTAAAAACAACCCCACTGTCTCCTCTTGTAGATATAAAAAAAGGCTGTGAAGAAGAAATATACCTTCTTATGCACAAAATAAATGTGGTGCACAGAATCTCTTTTATCATCAGTAATGCTTTTCCTGTTTTGACTGTCATTACTAAGCATCTGTTAAACATGCAGATATGACTGACTTCACTTTGCAAAGTGACCTTAACAAAAACCAAACAGGATGCAGAGTAACCCCGGGCCTCTAAGAGGAGATGGACGTGGTTCAAATTTAGCAAACCGAGGTAAAGATGAAATGTCAAAATGTTACATGAGAGGCCAATCTTTTATTCAAACCGGGCGTCTCTTGAACATCAGTATTCTGTACCAACACCATAAATTTATGTTGCAAAAAGTCTCGAGTTTCCTTTTTCACAATCTGACACCTTCTCTGAACAGAAATGCTCCTTTGGAAAAGCATTTCACACTGAATATACAAGTCATTCAACCAGGACCGCATGCTTTCACTAAAGTGCATGAATGCATAAGATTCACAGACGCACGCGTGCACACAAACATTTCCTGCAGCGATGCATCTACACACGAGGATGCAAACACTCACACATGAACAGGAAGTGAACGTGACAGCCTTACATTCTCTCCGTGTAGCCTCCATCGGGTCATGTAGATGAACTCGAGAGTGTGATCTCTGCCCATGATCTCTCCGTTACACAGAACATCCAGCTGCAAACACAAGAAGGAAAATACATAAGAAGGACGCTTTGACAAGTCCAAAACAAACACAAACAGCTTTTAACGAAGCGGTTGAAGTCACAAAGTTTTGCCCAAGCTGCCTCCCAGACAGAGAAGGTGACGAACGAAAACAAAAGCTGAGCTCTCACTTCTACGAGAGATGAAAGGAGAGGGGAAGTTCACTGTGGTGGTGAGTGGGAGGCTTCTCTGAATATGTGAGTGTGTAAATGAGAGTGTGAGTGTGTGATACCACTTTTAGCTCGGCCTGCTCCAAATGTGGAAGC
This sequence comes from Haplochromis burtoni, assembly GCF_018398535.1. Lineage (NCBI taxonomy): Eukaryota > Metazoa > Chordata > Actinopteri > Cichliformes > Cichlidae > Haplochromis > Haplochromis burtoni. The sequence continues at coordinate 690,637 of NW_024582575.1, forward strand.
TAACAGTTTCTTAATCCTTTGCTAAAGCTGGCAGATGATAGCATAGCTTGCATGGAATATTAATGAGCATCTGGCTACGAACTGTTAACCTGGTCAGAGTTTGGCTTCATATTTGACCACATGCTGTTTCTCTGCTGTTTTAATGCAATCCACTAAATCTTCATTATGTTGAACTGAACTCTCCAGCATTTTGCACTTTATATGTAACACAGTACAGCTGTTGGTTAAACAAGTCAGAGTTATGCTACCAAATACATGCATCATTTTCCTTTTTATACAATGGAATTTCAGCATGTTGCAACTTTAACTTTTGTGCCTGCACTGCATTTTTTAATGATATCCAACTGTATTTTTATACAGTACTGAATCACAACAACAGTCGCCTCAAGGCGCTTTTTATTTTAAGGTAGACCCTACAACAATACAGAGAAAACCTCAACAATCAGGTGACCCCCTATGAGCAAGAGCTTTGGTGACAGTGGGAAGGAAAAACTCCCTTTTAACAGGAAGAAACCTCCAGCAGATCCTCGTCAGAGACAGTCAGCCTCTGACAGTCATACTTCACACCCTGAATGTGTGACAACACCTGTACCGTCAGGTCCCACTAACTGTAGTAGAACTGTAGTAGTTCAGAACTAAAACAGATCTGTGATGTGGCCGGAAAGCACCGCATTTCAGCATTTCTTTGAATTACAGTGGGCTGAGAAGAAGACATCCATGACTCTATGCACCACAGATCCAAAGAGTGGACCCTAGTCTCTCAGAGGGAAGCCATTTTTGTGGTAACTCTTGTGTTTATGTGTACAAAGAAAAAATGAAAATGTGCGTGAAGACTGTTTGAGCAAAGTAATAATGTGAGGTACAGTTAGGACAGACATCTCCTAAAAGGTTCCCTTAGATAAAGAGGTCCCTACACTTTAGTCAGCCCTCCCAAAGTAGTGAAGAAAGTAACTTCATTACATTATGAAGTAAGTTTAACCCTGTAAATATTCAAAGTGGAGTGATTTTTGCAACTCTGGCCATAAAGAAAAAAAAACCCCATGATTTCATTTATTTTTTTCCAGGAAGCCAAATTAAGCCTCTAAAAGTGTCAGTTTGCCACTGTAACGTTTCTTTGCTCTGTTTGAGATCTATGGTGAAAGCTCAGAAACTCAAGTGCAGGTGGTCAGAAGGGGACTGAGCACTTGCAGGAGTGCTGAAGGTGCTCCAGAAGTGCACGGGGAGATGACCCTGAAGGGGAGACCAGTCAAACTCAAACTCAAGTATGATTTTTGCCTTTTATGGGCAGAGCTGCAGAGCTTTATGACCATCACTGCTCAACATCCAACAATCAAGCCCCACGAAGGTAATCCTACCGATCAACCGAAAACTTGAAAGATAACTCTGAGTTTGTGTGGTTAAGTAAAGAAAAACATGCCTTTGAATCATGACACACATATTTTAATGAATGAAAACAGGAGGACAGAGTGTGCTCCATACCTCGTAGGAACTCGGCAGCTTTAGTTTAAGACTGAGAAACTTCTTAATTGTTCCCACGGTGACTCTACTGGAGCAGCGGATGAACCTCTTCATCAAATCCTAATTGGATGAGAGAATAACTCTTACACACTGATTTAATGAGGCATAATTGCAGGTTTTTAAAGGAAAAGACATGAAAACACAATTACATCTTTACAGGGGATTATGCACCAAGCACCCGTGAAGTTTGGAAACATTACCAACACATACAGCAGCAAAGAAATGGAATACCCTTTAACATCATAGAGAGGACCAAAACAAGGTGATATTGTGTTTCAATGCAAGTATTTAATATTTAATATTTCTTAATTAAAGGTTATATGTAAAATAACACACACCGTGACCGTGCTCTCCCCCGACGGTCCTGTGTTGCGTAAGCAGTCCAGGCAGATTGCGATCTGTGGGTCACTCCTGTGATAGTCGTCATCGCCGGCACCGTCCGCCTCATTGCCTCCACCATCACCAGCGTCGCCTCCAGCATCGGGGACCCCGAACCGTGGACACCTCAGGTTTTCTACAGGCAGGTTAAGGATGTTAGTTGTGGATAAGCTGCATCGCTAAAACTCTGGGCCAGATGATCAACCACAATATTCAAGTCTAGCCTTTGATCGGTTTTCAACTGTTCCAGTTATTACTTGTTACATTCCCACATGGAAAAGATATATATAAATCTTATAAAGTTTGTATCTGTCTTGTGTGAAACTTGTATGAAAAGCACACAAGAGTTAAAACAGATATAAGATCCCTTGAAAAATTATATAAATGAAACTTGTATGTTTTGGATACTTCCTAAAACAATATATGAAAGTAATGAGAAAGGGGCCGCTTTCACGAGTAAATCATATAAGCCTTCTATGATTCACTATATGAATAGGCCACATCTTATGCAAGTCTTTTATAAGTTTTTACTATTTCTTTTCCATATGGGTTGTTTCTCTTTAACTTGAACCTGATGCATTGGTGCATTGGTCAATGTCTGTAAACACGAGCTCTGTTTGCACTGAAAAATGTGGTGAAGGGGGGTACGAAGTCTGACAAGAAAATTCCCTGCTGATGTATCAAAACTTGATAAAAAATTCCCCCCTTCTTTACAGAGCTTCTTCTCTAATAATGAAAGCAAGCGTGCAGACATTCTGAGTAAGATGCAACAACCACAACTGGCTTCCTTCCTCCATGGCATGGTTTTTTTTCCTTTTTGCCAGTTTTAAAGAAAAGGTGTGAGAGGCACAGAGGCGACGCAGCCACCCGTCCCCCTACATGGCAAATTCTTTACACTGCATATGACAGTGTTCCTATTTCAGTCATCTCCACCCACTCTAATACACGAGGTGAGAAATCTGTGACACAGTGGAAATCTCCTGTAATTTAATGGAATTCTAATGTGTTTTATTTGAAATGACAGCGTAATTATATTTACCTACTAATACTTACAGGTAGGTACAGTTCAAAAAGGGGGTAAGAAGTCAGGTTTTTATAAATAAAAAAACAAAGAAATAATTATACTGTAAGTCAATTTTAGTCACGTGTGTAAGTAATTTGAAGTAATGTGTCATTTTACATAAAGCATGATTAATTTTAAGTACAGCGTAATTGTAAGTAGTGTGTCATTTTGTGTAAAAACAAACAAAATTTCCCAGTCTTACATCATAGGCACACTGTACTTTTCAATATTTATATTTAATGAAATAAATAAGTAAATAATTATTCTAGAGTGCCTACTTTATGTATTTGTATAACTGCATTCAAATTTATAATAAAATTAATTTAATTACAGGGGAATTACACCCCTGGCTGCGGGCTTATTATGAAGTGTTACTGTTACTATATAAAGGGTTTTGTTGGGTCCAGCTTACCTTGGCCGTTTTCTTTGGGCTGGTTCTTCCTCCAGAACTCGAGCTCTTGCTGTTCCTCTTCTAATTGACAGGAAAAAACAAAAGTAGAATGAAGTATGAAGCAATCATAGAGACCAAATCCATCAGAAGAGGATGGGTGATTCTAACATCGCGGTTACTGAATTCTGTCTACGCTGTGTTAAGAGTCTGGGATCAAACAGCTACATTTCTCCTGTACTAAATTTAGACTTTTGTTTTTCATAAAACTGATTCACTGAAGCTCCTAGGAGGAGTTTAACTAAGCTTACAAAACTATTTTACTCGCACAATAAAAGCTTTTCATAGCAGACAGTTGGCCTTTAACAGCAGGAAAAGCGGGTGTAATTAATAACAATAACAATGGATTGGTTATTCCAGCCATTCCAGTGATACAAGGACCTCCTCCAAAAAACAATGCAGCCTCTTTTCTATGCATGCTTTGACATGTCAGAACGCCTGCTGTGAAAAAGGTCAATATGCTGTCTTGCCATAAGAGAAAATGAGCCACTTGCACCAATTTTAAAGCTGCTAGAGAGAAGAAAAGCTGGGAATGTATTTATTTTAAGTCTCTGCGTTTCTCCTGGACACATCAAACCGAGCCCTGCTGTGATGTGCTCATAACTGCTATAATTAAAGTTAGCTGTCAGCCTCAAAGGGCCATTTTATCACTCAACTGAAGCGTATTCTAACATCTCAAACACCCTTCATTAAGGACAATTTGCTATATTGGCTCTTCCCACACCGGGAGTTGAACCCAGGCCGCCTGGTACCAGACAGTGGTCACTGTTGTGTTATCACCAAAATTTACAGGCACCCTCATATTCATATCTCCTCAAAACAGCCTGGAAGTCTTCTTCTAATTCCCTTTTGACAGCCCATTTGTCGCCTCTTAATCTGACGTGACACCTTCACTTTTTACGCTGGCCAACAGACCAGTTTTGCTGCCTCTGGTTTAAATCCAGATCCAGCAGATCCAGATCTGCTTTGATGTCTGCTGAGCGTTCTGAACATTAGCCAGACAATGCACTCGGGCCACCAGGGTGAAGAGCAGGTAGCATAATTGGAGACACTGGTAAACTTCACTTGTGCTTACGTTGTATCGCTAAGTCTCGATGCTCTTTGTGACCTCTGGGATTTTTTTATGTCGAGTAGAATTTCCAGGCATGATTTCCAGCTTACTAGCAACAGGGACAACAAAACTCCTATCTTCTTCCTGTCTTTGTTGCACATTTAAGACGTCAGTGGGCCTGGAGACTTCATACTCAGAATCTCTTAACACCTAGACGGTAGTTCACCATCCGGATAGAACAGCATTGTAACGTAAAGCTCATTATTATTCACTGTGAACAGCAATGCTGTGCTTGTACCATCACCATCTACATGACAGATAAAAACCAAAACCCTTGTCTGCTGTCCACAGTCTTCTCTCTGTAGACCATACGAGAGGATTCATAGGACGCTGACTTTTACACCATTTGGCCGAGAGGCCCGAAAGCTACAAAAATATATGACGTTTGTTCCATCGTTCTGCTGCCAGAGTGCTCTATCAGCTGAGGTGAAGTTATGGAGCAATAAAATTATAGTGCCATCACCACTTTAGTTAGACATGTTGACTTGGCTTCCCGTTGGCCTTGCCACAGAGAGAAGGCTGTACATCTTCATCTAGTTTTAAACGTTTGAGCTTCCACCTCTCTGGAAATAATGTGATGCTGACAAATGATTGGTTTGTCCACATGCGACTGGCCGTAAAAGTGAACCTTAGGTCAAAAATGTCCAACTTTACAGCAGAAATGAACATGTTTACAGACTAAAGAGAATGAGTATTAGAGAAAAATCAAACTGAAAGGGGACAAAAGTATGCAAGATATGTCTAAAACAATGACAGCGATAATTGCTGCTGCAAATTAAATTCTGAAAAGTTACAGTTTTAGTCTTTTGGAAGCATTTCTGATGGTGTACTGTAACTCTTTCCTTTTTTAAACTGCTTTCAATCCACCAAGACGCAGCATCATGTTTGCTAGAGTGCATGCTGGAGGCAATTTGTGCATTTCATTAAAACTGGTTGCAAGCCTTAGTCTTCCAGTGATTTGTGTGATGGGAGTGCTGTAAATTCTTTTCCCGACCTCCCATGAATAGTCACATAATTTAACACCGACTGCAAACTGAGGCGACAGATTGATGAAACCATCTGGCAAACTCACTTTCTCTGAGTCCGGGTACCAGCTTGAAAATGATCTCCTCCAGGGTGTTGTCTAACCTGAGAATATGACAGTGAGAAGGAGGTGGAGGGGATGATGCATTGGAGGATAACAAGAAATTAAAGTAGGCAATAGAAGTTAAATGGTGGAGGTGAAGGGAGCGATCAGGTGAGGTCAAGCAGGAATAAAAGTTTCCAAAGGAGAGAATAGAAGAGAGAAAATCAGTAGCTCGGGCTGTTGAAATACACACAAAAGCAAAATGTAGAAAAGTACAATTGAATAATGGAAACACAACAAGAAGTTCAGAGAAGAATGAAACTCTTAAAACTGTCATTTCCAAAACTTTGCAGCTCTTTCAAGATTAAATAAAAAGAAATACAAAGTGTCCAACATGCGAATGACAGGAAAAAAAAACAGATAAAGTGAGAGAAGAAAAACATGTTATGTAGCCAAAGTTACCTGAGCATCTCCAGTGGGTTGGTCTCATGGACCTGAATGCCACATTTAGGACAGTCATTGCTCTCCTCAAAGTGCTGCACAATACAGCTCTTACAGACTGCAAAAGAAATATATTCAAAATGAGCTTCTGCTCTAGGTTAAGGCAGGTAAACCCATCTTTTAAAAGGTCATTCAGAATAAAAGAGAGAGAGGCAGAGAAATGAGCTGTTCATCTGTGAAACCATCATTTTGCCTTGTCATTGAGGTTTTTTTGGGGGCAGCATGTTGGCTTGCCTTGTTTCGAGCTGGTATTTCAGCTTTCTAAGCCACTGACAATCACCAGGTTGTCACGATCTGCTGCACACTCTCAAACCGCCCAAACTAGTCTCATGTTGAAAAAGGGGAAGCCTCCAAATCTCTCTATGAAAAAACTGAAATCCTGCAGTTTGAACTTCAGACTTTGTCGGCGTTTTAGTGCCGACATCGGTTCCGATGCTTCACAGCTCATTTGCCTCATTCACCTTGCTCTACAATTTCACATCCACTTCAAATAGTCTGTCAAAGTAGAATTTTACTGGAACTATGGTAGCTGTAATTCTGGGTTTGAAAAACAGGAACAGCAGGAAGTGACACTGTGTTTGAAGCTTCTAGCTTTCTGTAGGAGTCTCTGCTCTAACACTTGCAGCTGGGTACATTTGCTCGCATCAGTGGTAACTTACTTATTAATTAAGTCTGACATGAGCATGACACCAAGGCGGATCAACAGTTTGAACATCTGTACTTTTCTTCATTTCACACCTGTCATACACAGCAGCTGTACTTTGACTGAGCCCTGCCCTGCTTCTTTACGGCTCTTTAAAGTTTGGTCAGGGTTACGTGTAACCTTAGATCGGTCTGGGTTTGGTCCCACTACCTCGATGGATTTTCACCCCTACTGTCACCTCTGTGTGTTGCTGCGTGATATTTTGACTCACATGTGTGCAGGCACTCGGTGACTGTGGTCGGTTTAATCAGGTAACCTCGACACAGGTAGCAGGTGATGAAATGGTTAAAGTCTCTGACCAAGTGCTTCCTTCCCGTACCGGACATGTTTGGAGGGCTTTCCCTGTTTTTGCCAACAGTGAGACACCAAACAGAAGATGGAAAATATCCCCTTGTAGCTTTAGAAGGCTCAGACGTCCATTTACAAGTGAGAAAAGGAAGACTTTTCCAGTTACAAATACTGCCTGCTGCACTTCAGATGTTTGTAGATGAATTGTGTGTAAAATCCACGGTGTCCAGGGTAGTACCTACAAGGTACCTACACCATCCACAACTGATATGAGATACGAGATCCTACTGTGTAAAATCCTGCTCCATTCTTGAATTTTGCAGTCAGTCCTTGTTTAGGAATAACTCCCACTGATATTTTATTCCATCTTCCATGAACCATATTACTCCAAATGAACAGAAAATACAAAAAGCTCGTCCAGATGATGTGATCCTGTTTCAGGCACAGAACTCCCACAGAGCGGGCGTCACGTCTTCCTCCCTGACTTTGGTAAAGTGACCTTTTTAATCCATGGAGCTTCCCAGGTGAGCTACAGAGAGTTCAGAGTCTTCTGCATAATCAGATTGTTCACCATTGGTGGCGTCGCTGTGGTCTTTACTCTTGACGCGGACAGCGTAATGATCCTTTAAGTCATGATGAAGTAACCTAAAGAAAATCAAAAACAAAAATTAATGTTGGGGGGGAAATGTGTCGATGGATTTGAAAATAGTGCTGTGCAAAAGTTTTAGGCAACTTTTTTAAATCATGCAAATTCAATCTGCAGAAGGACAGCGAGCCCGATTATGCAGTCAGAATCATGAAAAAGGACCTTCAGAGACGTCAAGAACCAGCAGTCCTGCAACGGATGGGACAGTGGAGCTCTGATTAGAAACCGGATTGACTTTAGGAAAGCCTAAAAGAAGAAGAACAGTTTTAGTGCTGTAAACTTTTCCAGAAATCTCCACCCATATACATCGTAAGAGGAAAGAGCTTGATGGCTTTAACAGACATCTTCAAAAATTCTAAACAAAATAAAGATAATATTAAAATAACCCAAATTAAATACTTTCAAAGGACGAATCTTCACACAAGATACAACGCAATACCTAAAGCGGTTGAAATAAAAGCAGCTGGACTTCTTTTTGGTTTGTGAAGACGCTCTACCTCTCATCCAAGAGTCCTTCCATCTTCACAAACAAAAGAGAAGCGATGCTGCCTTTATCTTCATTTCAAGCCCTCAAGACTAATAAAGACCAGGATGACTGAGAACCTGCACAAACACAATAAAACGATGTATGAAAGGAACTGAGCACCTTGTGAAAGCTAGTTGCTAGGCCTTAAATCAGCCTTCAGTTATTCTACACACAGTTCCTAACTGTGAATTTAACCAGTTGGTTTCTCACCCACCAAAGGGTTAGGGTTTGGTCTAACCTTACATCTTATCCTGTGTTTTGAAGAAATTCAAAAGGAAAAATAGATTTCCTTTTTTCTATTTGATGGTTATGTTCACTTGACATACAGTTCTACCACATTACTCCTCCAGTTAACCCTGTGCAAGTGGTTTTTGGCCCTTGAGGGTCTGTTTACACTTTTCTTTTGTTGGTTTCCTCTGTCTGCCTCATTTGGTGTCAGGGCTCTGTGTGCGGCAGGTGGAGGTGAGGATCCAAAAGCAGGACTCGTGAAGCCAAATGGCAACAGAAAACCACAGCTTTATTGCTGGCAAAGCACAAAACATGAACAGAACAACAAACACTGAGAACCGGCAACACACAGGCATGATCTGATGGTACAACACAACAGAGCGCACAGGAACACACAGGGCTTATATACACAGGGAGGTAATCAGGGAATGAGAAACAGGAGGGAGACACAGCTGGGAGAAATTGGACTAACGAGACAGGGGAGCAGTAGAACTGAACACACTCACATGAGACACAGACCTTCACAATAAAACAGGAAACAAGAACCCACTAAACAAAGACGCAGACAGAATATAACACATGCAACTCAAACAATACATGAAACAACAAATCCTTAAACACGGATAAACAGAAACAAGAAACTAATAATAATAATCTATCATCACCACCACAAGCACTACAAGAGAATAAGAAAACAATCCATAATGCAAAAACACACCAAAATAACTGAAACACAGATTCATCATAAAAGCCAACAAAGCACCAGAGAAACATAAAGAACAATCCATCATTGAAAAAAACCCCAAACCATAACAACTCAAAATGCTGGGTCAAACTGACCCAGAACCGTGACATTTGGTATTTAGAATTTACAATGCTCAGTATCTATGACATATGACACAAATGACACCTGACATTTGAGAAGCAGCCATCATTTGTTTTCAGTTCCTTCTATAGAAAATGAGAAGTTTTTTTTAATCTGGTAGCTACGAAGTTCCCCATACAGTAAACTAACCCCACTTTATTAGGGCTGAGTGTTTAAGAGAAGCCTGTTGTGTGTTGACTGTTGACGGAACATGTGACTCAAAATGTGACTCAAAATGCGGTGAAAACGAAAAACCTCACCAAAGGTGAATAATCTTAAATTGGTTTTATGGGACTAATAGCTTCACCTTACTTTTGTCCTTGTGAGTCATTTCTCATTGGTCTTCAACGAGATGCGAGTCAGAAAAACACGATTAAGTCACAGTTTCTGATAAGTTCATAAATCAGTATTATAACGCATACATACAGATATCAGTACAAGCAGTAACTTAAGTATTCCCACACTTTAACCTTTATAACTACCTCTAACCATAAACCTTGAAATGTTTCTTCTTTCGTCTGTACTTTGCCATAATCCCCTGAGGTTTAAGTCATCACTGATGATGATCATAACCCTACGTAATAAGAATAGTATGTAACGATTCTCAAGTTATTCTCAAAGCTTGACATTGATGGGACAAATAGGGTTAGGGCTCGGGTTTGGGGCTCGGGGTTGGGTACCACCTGAAAGCTAGCCTAATGATTAACTCTAACTCTGACCCCTCATCTTCTCTGCCCTAACCAGCTTTCGATGAGGCTCATGTGGTGCTGCTTTTCAAACACCCACAGAGCCTGGAGTGGAGCTCTTCTGCCTCATCTGGATCTTTAATCAATGTTTCCTGTTTTCTGTTGTTTCTCCCTTGCACAACACCATGTAAGCAGCCTCGAGTGACCTGCTGGCCTCTACGTGGCTGTTTCTTTATTACAAACTATTTTAAGTCAGTAGACTGAAAGAGGGACAGTCAGCAATATCCAGTCATTTCCAAACCATGTCTACAGTTGAGGATAGGTTCACATCTGGCTCTTTTGATAGATTTTGTCCCAATTTGCGTATCCAAATGAGAAAGCTTATGATAGTAGAACTGTTAGGCTAAAATGCAAGCATGGGACTTTACTAGAAAAGCACAAACTTCTAGTTCAGCTGCCATGTTGTATTTGCACACTTAATAATGAATGTGGTTATCATTAACTAACAGTGACGTGATCATTCACCCAGCAGGACAGCTCTGACCTACATGCATCCATTTCTACTGCACTACCCCAACTATGAATAGCTAACCTCTCCAACTTGCCCCCATTCCATCCCCATTTTGATGGATCTGGATGAATTTTGGCTTGCCTGCTTCAAATATAGACACCGAGCTGCATATTAATCATGTGGTGTCACCACAAAAACCCACTCTGAAGTTTCATGTTTACTGTGGATACCCCCTTTTATAAACAACTGATGGGTGTCAGTGCTGTGATTACAGTAAATGGCTGGTAAATCTCTCTGGATGTGAAATTAATCAGCATTTTCATGTCAGATTCATTCCCTTCGTTAACCACACAACAGCCACACAACATTTAAACAAAAATTATCATACAAATTACTGCATGAACTGTTTGCTTTGTGTGGGGAGGCTGTAGATATTTACCATATCCAGCACTCTTGTTCTTTCTGTGATGTTTGCTATAAATTCACCTGATACATAATAACTGTCAGAGTTCAAGCGATTTTTGGTGAGGATAATAATGTTCAGGTGATGATTTGAGTTCAGACATAACTCCACGAAGGGTGGGATGGGTTTGTGCCAATTTAGAGGTATTACAGGAGACATGTGGCATATGAATGTGGCTGGAAAGCAAATGCTGATCAGCCACATTATTAAAACCATTCACTGGTTTTAATAATGTTGTTGTTGTTGTTTTACAGTACAAGGTTGGACATCAACACCAACAATCCAGCAGCACCTGCTTCGCCTCACCTGGACCACGAGCACCGCCCCACACTGCAAAAAGCTGCTCAAAGACAATGAGCTACCCTTGCACTGAAACACTCCCACTCTGTATCCAGTAGTCAATAGAGCACTCATGAGAGTCCCACACCAGAACCCGTGTGTCCCAAAGAACTCCAGGTTGAGAGTCCTGACAGGTCAGAGCTGTTTGGCGGTACTAGTGGGACCTGCACAGGATTAAACAGCTGGTTTTAATATCGTGACTGACTGCTCTGTGGGGTGGCTGTAGCTCAGGTGATAGAGCAGGTCACCTACTAACCGGAAGGTTGGTGGTTTGAGCCCAGTCTGCATGCCAAATATCCTGGGACAAGATACTAACCCCATGTTGCTCTCCGATGCATCCATCAGCGCGCGACTGTTAGATAGGAAGCACTTAGAAACAGCATAGAAAAAAAAGTGCTTGTGCAAATGGGTGAATGTACAAGTTGTGTGAAGTGCTTGTTGTGCTCAGAGTAGAAAAGCGTGATATAAGAACCAGCCCATTTACCATCTAATTATGCCACATTTGTGTACAAGCATAGACGATATGGATGCAGCTTACTGACCAAGCCGACACCTGAGCCAATCTCACCTTTGGCTCAAAGACGGACGCAGTGAGCGTTTGAGCGCAAACTTTGGGCCCACCACCTGCACACACCAGGCTGTATCACACGATGTTACATGCGGGCTGTGCTGCAGGGTCAGAACTGCAAAGAGAAACAACTGGACGACGTTTAGGAAGACGGTGACTCCTCGTCATCCCGGGTGCACTTTACCCTCACGCCGCTTCCTTCAGTTTGGAACCCGGACACACGGGCTGCACGCTCAGGTGCTGCGTGTACGTCAGGTGTGCGTGCAGTGCTGGACTGAGGGAGCCCACTCGCCGCACGGACAAAGTCCACGGAGGAAACAGCGTGTACTCCACTCCACGCTCATCAGCGCGTCTCGCTTTTTGCTAGAAAAATCTCAAGTGCGCAGCTTAGAAATCCACCCGACGAGATTAGGAGCGCGCGCACGCGCACAGAGACGCGCGAGCGTTATTTATTCACACACAGAATCTGCTTATCTCATCGTTACGGCGCGTCACGGTCTACGTCACATTTGTCAAAACAACATCAATGGACGACACGCGCACATTGCAGCGACACAGTGGGACGTGTGACGCACGCGCGAACGCTCGCGCGAGCGCGTCGCAGCTTCTGCTCGGCGATTGCACACCTACGGTGCGCGGATCGCAGCGACGATAAAAGTTACGGAGATTCGTGTCACGGCCTTAAACGAGGAGCGCCAGGCATACATTTGCGTGAACATACCGCGATCCCCGCATGTGTGCGCGACGCACTTTGCGTTAGTGGGGAGGGGGGGAGCAGGGGAGAGAAGGGGGAGGGAGGGAGGGACAGCCAGTAGCGTCAAAGTTTGGCTGAAACGTAACGCGACCGACGGCGGCTGATGGATTCTCCGTCCGCGCACAAATAATGAGCAGCAATAAGACATTACTCACCTCCGCGCTCACTTTCCCGTCGTCCCCGGAGTTACGGATGCCGCTGCTGGACAGGAATGTCCACCGTGACGCTGTCCGGTCCTCCGGTACGGTCTGCTCCGTAAACTGGGTGAGCAGAGAAACACGGAACTGGTCGGCTCGGATCTGCCCCAGTCCGCCCAGCAGAGAGGCAGGCAGGCAGCAGAGAGCAGCGGTGGGCGGGGAACCACCAGGCGAGCAGGCAGGGCTCGGAAACTGAAAGCAGTTGTATAACTGAGTGGCTATTGGCCCACAACACGCACATGCACACACCGAGCCGCGGTGTGTAGCGATCAACGCCGCTACTCACTTTGTTCAGTTGGCCAGACCCGAGCGAGCGATGTGACTGCAGAGTTTATGCGTTAGAGAAAGAAACGTCCTGAAATCAGATCAGACACGTGCAGGTGTGTCCTGCCACAGAAAAACTGTTTGCTCCTCATTCTTAAGGCAATATTTCTCACAACTTAATTATAAACGAAATCCCAGTTATTAATTAACTCGGGTTATACCATAGACTGTATATAATAGATGGCCATATTCCCCTGTCAGTTTTTTTTTTTTAATCCTCAACAGTTCTGGCATTTTGTGATAACTTGTAGTTTGGTGTGTTCGGGCTTCATCAGCACTCTGTTCTGGAAAGATAATAAGTTTGGGTAAATATACAGTCTCATTGAAGAAGGAACAGCTGTCATCTGAATCAAGCAGGGAGACTACGGTCTCATGGTGTCTGTTTGACATGTTGAGGAGCAATCGTTGAAGTGTAAAGGACACACATAAAACACACACACATATACACAGTGACATTTTATGCCTTCTCCAGCATACTGTATATGTTATGGCCACAAGTTTGCATCATGGTGCTGATCCAGAATTCTATTATTAGTATTATTATAGTTTATTATTATTATTATTATTATTATTATTATTATAGTATTTTTATTCCTAGTTTTATAATAAAAAAGTAATAAATATTAAATAATAGATTTATGATGATTCAGTTTGTTTGTTTATCCATTCACCGCTCAGTTCGTTCTCGCTCTGTCGTCAAGGGCAAGCACTGGTTAATGGTCATTATCACTGACCAGCATCTTCAAGTGGCCAAGAACCTGCTGGTGCAGGATGTGCACTACTTTGTGGCTCAGAGTTATGCATTAAAAGAAGGCTTTTCATGATGTACAAATCCCTGTTACTTACTTCGGTCAACTAAAATAATTATTTGCCGTCCAAAGAAAAAATATTTAAACAACCAAGACTGCCACAGGCTGTGTGTTGCATTTGCAATAGGCCAAGATTATTTATGGTTAGTTATATGGAAAGCAGCCGGCACATTAAGCAAAGCATTTTCAGTGTTGATGCAGCTCAACTCAACAGGTTTAGAGGAAATGTGGGTCTGATTCCAAATTGTAGATTGTGGCTTATTCCAAAGAAGGACGTGTCACATACTGCGCAATTTTCCCATTCCAAAGAGGAGCAAAATAAACATTTCAGCTATAGAAAAACCATATTGCACCAAACAAGTTCTAAATTATGGATAAGGCCCTTGACTTATCATGACTATGTTGTCCAGCTCTTCTGGGGAGATACCAAAGTTTCCCCAGTGTAAGCACAGAGATATAATTGGTCCATCATCCCCTCGGTGTTAATTAGACATCCTGGTCAGACGCCCCAACCACGTGAACTGGCATGTTTGGACTGGGAGGAGCAACTCTAAAAGCTAGTCACCCTTTGGAGGAAGCTCACTTCTTGTATTTGTATTGTATGCATTTGTTTGTTTTGGCAAATCAACCAGTTAATCGAGAACATCTTCTTTCACCAGAACAGACCAGCACAGCGTCTGCAGAACTGCATAAATGAGCAGGATGTATAAAAAGTTTTCTTCGTCTTTGACAGCTACTGTTTAAATCAGATGCTAAAAATGCTCTGACGACAGTCTGAACAATAATGCAGGTGTAAGTGTGTGTTTCCCACAGGATTTGATTCTGTTTTGGCAGCAGTGGGTGTGGGAGGAGCAGGGCATTCCCATGCAGGTGTATCCAAGTGCATGGATACATGTTTCCGTTCTTTACACATGGAGAAACGGCCTGACCCATCCATTTTCTGTTGTAGTCCTGATAAACTTGCCTTCTGCAGGCTCCAGTTAGAGTGGCCCTCCAGCGTACTACTGATCTCTGGAGCATAAAAAAATACATTAAGCAGCTGCAGTCCAAGATGGTGCAATTGAATTCCATCCCAACACGGGAGGAGAATCTCCCTGGAGAGCCACAACAGAGACTGGTACACCAGCTGCTGGGGAAACACAAAACAGGGCAGGCCAGGGCCAGAATATGGGGCTAGAATAAAGAGGCTGTCCACCAATAAATCAATCAAAGTCATTCCTTTGGATAGGCAAAAAAAAAAAAAAAAGTCAGCGCTGATACCTGGGCTCACCCAGATGAAGTCTGTGTGTGGGGAAACTTTTAATGCTGCTAATTTTTACTATTCCAGGCAATCTTCAATAGCCATGATGCAGACAGGACCCAGGATGATGGAAACATCAAAATTTGCAGGTATTTGTTAACTCATTCATTCAGTGAAAACCCAAATGGCTGACAAACCTTGCTCTAGGCTCTCGAGCTAATAAATACAGACCTCTGTAGTTTGATACTGCTGAAGCATCAGTGACAAAGACTTTGTTCAGATCTCTTAGAATGGCAGCATTTGAAACTAGTTTGAGAATGAATTGGATTGTGATATCTGCTACAGACACTTATGTCATTAATTCATCAGTTAGTGCAGTGCTTCCTAACCTTCTTCATCTGAAGTACCCCCACAGGCCTGTTCAATAGACTCAAGTACTCCTTCATCATTTCTACTTCCCGTACTCAAATATGTTCATTAGGATTGATGCTTAACTGAATCTTAGTCAAAGGAGCTTGCAAAGAAAAGCGTCTGGACTTCGCCTGAGCCAAGGTGTGAAACTGTTTCACACCCAGTTTCACACCTTGACTCAGGCGATTAGAGGATCATCAGGGGTCCTTTTGTCCCTCTGTGGGGGGAAACTCCCACTAGGTTTAAATCTGGGACTCCCCACCATTTGACCTTAGAACTGAAGAAGCTTCTTGGATGAGAGGTGAAACGTCTTCAAGCAACTTAAAGAAGCCCAGACGCTTTTCTTTCCAAGCTCCTTTGACTACGATGACCTGGATGACTGAGAACCTTCACAGACACTTAACTGAATCTTACTTAACATTATACAAAAGTGGAAACTGATAAAATGATTTTTCTCCAGCATAACAGTTTTTACTGCTCAGCTGTAAAAGGCTGGGGTCTTTAGGTGGTTGCCCGTATGTGTGAAAGCGATAACTCGATTCTGAGGCAATGTGTGAGCTTCAAATTGATATCATAGATGTATCTGCTAAAAATCTTGGACAAATTTGAATCTCAGTGACCTCGATCAAGGTAAGAGGTCAAATTTTCTGAAAGTTTTGGGGATAATTCAAGATGAATTAAATTAATACCATAGGTGCATCTACTAAAAACTTTCATCAAGACTAAACTAGTCATGTAGGAGGAGTTCAGGAACAAACATGCAATTCAATTCAATTCAATTTTATTTATATGGCGCCAAATCACAACAAAAGTCGCCTCAAGGCGCTTGCAGATATACATGTGCTACAATCATTATACAAAATACTGATACAGTAAATCTGTTCATTGTTTTAGTGCAGTCATAAATATGGCTAACACAAAACACTCCAGGACACTCAAATTCACCTCAGGTACCCTCTGGGAACCACTGGCCTCAGGTTCTTTTTATTGACTCACACATGAGTAAGTTAGTGGACCGGCCATAATGTCAGTGTTTGATTTATGACTGCAAAATTAATCTTAAAAGAAGAAGAATATCTTAGATTTTCCCATGTTTGCTTTTAGTACACTTGTTGGTTCAGCACTGACTTACACAAGGGGCCGCAGGAGGGGAAACAAAAAGTCTTCAGTGACATCTCCCTGTGGGATATGACCTCCTGTTTTGGGAAGTGGAATGTATCACCATGGAAACAAAGTTCCCAGTCCTGCAGAGGGAGAGTTGTTGAGATGGTAAAATTCCAAAAATGAAAATGCTGCCTTTCCAGCCCCCCCTAAAAAAAAGAGTGTTTCTCTTTCTTGCAGGAGATTGTTTTGGGAATCTCATCCCAGAGGTGGAGGCTGTTCTTATTAAAGTGCACCCAGACTTCATGCATTAGTTCCTGCCAGGACAGACCTGACAAAATGAAAATGACACATGAACAGCAAAGGCTTTCCAGCCTCTTGTTACTATAATGAGGCAACAATAAAACCAGCACCCCTATTAATGATCATCATGATTCTGGCTCCCAGAAGGCCGGTGAGTTACAAGACAGATAATGAAACTTGAGACAAGCAGCGTTTCAGTCGTGGGAAGTTAAAGCTGGAAATGTTGACTTAACTTTAAGGCTTCCATTAGACTGGAGTATACTGGAGGTTTGGGGATAAAGGTGAATAAAACAATATTCAGGGATTTAATTTATGTTTTAAATTGTGTTTTACGTCTTTTAAATGTTTCTAGTGCACAGTATAATAATACTAATGCAAATATATCAGAAGTATGTAAAACCCATGGTCCAGTGCAACTGATGGTAAAAAATTACATGCTCTCATTAGACCAATTATTGCCAAGTGTAAGAATGTGTGTGTTGAAGTTTATGTCAGTTCAAATTAGGGCAAAAGCTTGAACATAAGAAAGCGAGTAAGAGAGAGACAATTAAAGAGAAAACAGGAGGGAGGCTGACAGGTCAGAAGAATAAGGTACAGAAGGAAAACGATACAGGGATAAGAAACTGAGACGGCTGCAAACGAATAAAAGAGCTGGAGAAGATACAAAATGATGGAGATGGAAGAGAATGATTCTGTGTTGAATTTAAGATAACGAAAGAACAGAATGAGAAGCAGCAACGTGATTGAAGAATTGAGAGCATCTGTGAAATTAGGTGGGCTGAATACGTACAAGGAGTAGATGGATATCAGATGAGAAAAAGAAGACAAAATTAGAAGAACTAAGAATCAATAAAGAGCACGAGTGTATGTGGGGGAGAAAGAGAAGAAGCTGTTCTTAGGATGGCAACAGTTTCACCACTTTGTATTTTTATCTGTTTATTTAAATCCCTGAAAGTGTCACAGTTAATCTATTGTGTAACCCTGACACTACTCTACATAGAGACACAAGCTATATATATGCAATCATTTTTATAGATAGCGCTGCATCTGTCTTACAAATTGCTGACTCTTTTTTTAACCTCTCATAGTATTTGCTTCTTAAGTGTGTTTGCTATCATTTTGCAGGCTGTTTTTGACTAAACACAGACAATAACAGCCTGCTGATGTAGGCCTGTAATCCTTAGTTTTTTCCAGTGGCTTCTGTGTTTTCTTGCCTGGTTAAGTCTGATTACTTTCTCTTGTGCATTATTACCCCTTTCTCTCTGGTATGCATTTATGATCAGCTAATCAAATGTATTTGATTAGCCGATCTTCATCATCATCATCCTAATGGACTGAATGTGTAGGACATGAAAGGCATTATGGATTCTCATGTTTCACAGTAGATGGACAGAGTCAAGGTTACTTATAGTCTCAATTTCAAATGGCCCAGTAAAATCTGAAGACAGTTTTGACCTAGTGTGTAATGGAATATTTTTGGTTAAGAGCCAGACTTTCTGACCTGGTACGTCGGCTGGAGCAGGGGTCCGACTGTGATCGTGATGTGTTTATTCTTCTCTTTGGTTCTCATGGAGGGCAGGTTGAGTCTCATGCCAGAGTGTCCCGCAACAGCACAGATGGTCTTAAACAGAAGGAACAGGACTCGTACCTTCAATGTTTGGTAAGAGAGGTGGTTGGTAACTCAAGGATGATTCAAACGGTGAAAGGCCGCTGGCAGATGAGGGCAGGGTCTCACTGTTTCCATACTCAGTCCAAGCGAGCTGAGATAGAGGACCACACATCGGACAACTGCTTCCGGTTCTTGTTTAGTTCTCTCAGTCCGTCCATTGAGCTGAGGATAAATTACCAGAGGATAAACTAACCTGGGATGGAAGGAATGGGCCTGTCAGTTACTGACTGGACCATAACTGGGTCACTTCTCAGTGATGCAACCTGGAAGGAAACTGTGTCGATTCACATTTCTCAGATTCTCAGAGATCATTTACCAGGGCTTGGAAGATGTTGCATTTAACTCAGTAGAATAATTAGACACGCTTCTCTTAGCTTGACATTTTTAAAAAAGAGTTTATAAACTGCAGCTCAAGATTGGAGCCTTTTCAAAGACACTCCTGAACTTAGAGACAAACTCCACAAAGCCAGGGTAAGAGTTGAGCAGTGCGTGTCCACTTTGAGAAAAACAGTTTCAGCACTGTCAGATGAATAGGTGTGGCACTGCTGTCTGAAGGCCACAAAACACTGAGTGTTCCAGGGGTGGTGGAGGAAGCAGACCAGGTGTCTAGGACCGTGGAAGGAGAAGGAGTCGTACTGGGTTTAGTGTGATACCTCCAAACTGCATGGCTCTTTGAAACATGGTGTCCTGTTTTCCAGAAATGATGCAGCATCTGTTTGGGCTTTTCTAGCGGAGCTTCTTGTTGGGTGGGGAAACATAGAATTGGGTCTGAGTTCATATACCTGACCTTATCATTCTGCCGCAGATAGTGCTGCAGGTGGACTCAAACAGGACTTTCAGAATCAGATTATTTACAGGAAAAAATACTTCAACAAACACTTTTCCATCTTGGGTCCATAAACAACAATCCAGCAAATATTGGCCTTCCACAAAAGATTCCCCCTCACAAACCCCGTTTCCTCAAACATGCCAGGGTTTCCTGCACTGAAGGAGAGGAAGGTAAGTTTCAGTCACGAATTCTAAATATAGCCAAAAGTACAAGGTGGGAAACCGACTGAACCAACGATGTCAGGTGCAGAATGAAGGTCTTCCCTGTGTTTAGTATGCAGTGGAGTCAGATGATGATGCGCAGGTGCACTTATTACCTACAGGTGTGCTGGAGCAAAGGGCGGGAATGCCAGAAGGATTGCATCCCTGCAAATAGAGGTTTGGTTAACATGCACCCAACACAGACACAGGGAGAAAGAGGGCGGAAGGGACTGCAGAGCGGAAGCGAAACAAATTGGAGGACTATGATAACGTATCCGTTTGTCAACCTGTCTCATAGATACCATGGGAATCTGCCACATCCAGAAACCCCGTATCCTCACACAGCGACAGACACTGATTTAAATCATTTTTAAGATTAATAAATATTGATTTTGCTGCCGGTATTCCAACTCAAATTCAATGGAAATGTGAAGTCAAGGGATCATCAGAGTAAGGACAAATCATCCCAGGGAGGACACGAATGTGTGCACCAGATTAATGTCAGCTCAGCCCACGGTTACTGAGTTCTTCCCCTAAAAGCAGAAGAAATCTCAACCTTAGCTTGTTGGATTGCCAGTCCTATTAAAATGATTCTCCTGGGGATCATAAATGTCTGTACAGAACATCTAGTGATCCATCAAATAGTGACTAATAAATTGACAAGCTGATGGCCTGACAAAAGACGTTCTTATTGAGCCAAGCTACTGAAAACGTGACGCAATTTAACAATATGTGAAGAGTTCATATTAAAGGAGACTTCCTTGGTCCAAATGCTGTTAAAGGGAGTAGAAGGAGTAGCATCTGTCCTCCTTATTTCTCTGTCTTGGACAATCTCGGGGTGTTTCAGTGGCCTGCTTACACTGCTCGCCACAATTGTTCTATATCCTCACTCTACAGGAATGTGGGCTGACTTCTGAACCCCCAATTACTGACCACTGCCTCATGAATGCTTCTCTTCCAGTTCTCTTTTTTCCAATCTGATCCACTCCGTTCTTTTCATTTTCACTGCCGCCTTTTCCTTTCTGGCACTTCAATGCATTTGATTTCTTTTGTGTTTTTCTCATTCTGACAATTCCTTTTCTTCTCCTGCTCCTCATCTCTCCCCGTCTATTCCTCTACCCCTCATCTTTATTTCCTGTCTCAAAGGCTTGTTCAATAGTTTCCCGGCTGACTGACTCATCCTCAGTTATCCTTTTACTTTGAATGACTCATTATTCTCCGGTTTACATCAGTCACATTCACAAAGACACTTCCACAGATGGATGGATTTACATAGCCATGTGCAAAGTTTCTGTTAGTGAGCTGAAGAGAAACAAAGAAATCAGGCTTCAGCTTTTAGCTCCAAACTGCATTTTGCCATGTCACAGTCTGGCCTCTCATCCAGAGAGAAAGACTACTTCCTGCCCAGTGCTTGCTGGGATGGATGGCAGCCCATTTTTTTTTTAAATTTAATTTTCAGTCCACAAGAGTATCTTTCCTATCAAATTCAACATATTAGTGGACATGCAGTGGTACAAGAAACTGTCCAAATGAGATTTGAGTGGGATTTGTTCCTCATCTTTCAAAGCTCTTCCTGTTAAAAAGGAGTTCTTCTCCCCAACGATCACCAAGTGCTTGCTCACCAGTGAGCATTTGTTGTTTTCAGTACTTTACCTCACATTAAAAACCCTTGTTGATAAGAAGTGGCACTAATTTTGTTAATCTTTTAAAATGTTGATGTCTTTACCCAAATTATCTTTGTGGTCGTACCAAGGAATGTTTGAGTCCCTTTGCTCCATCAGCACAAGCAATCCATCGTAGGCAGCCACATGTGTGGGCTGAGTGGCCATCCCTCTTGATGAAGCGTGCAGCAGCTGAACAGCAGCTGAGTCAGAAAATACCAAACTGGGATTAATATCAGGGTGTGATGGGTACTATTGCACGAAAATCCCTCTGCACTGCAGCTCTGACCACAGCTATGCTCCGGGCAGCAGGGCGGTAGTAAAAGAGGACCATGATTAATTACTTTTGAGTAATCAGTAAACGTTTACCAGCTCCCTCTATTACTCCTATAATGTGATACTTGAATATTCCAGCCTGTGACTTAAAAAAGAAAACAGACAAAAGTTGACTGAAGTGATAAAACACACCCCATTTCCCTAAAAGATGCTCAGCTGTTTTGTTGCTATACTAACCCACAGTCTGGTGTAGCTTATCAGGTCTAATGTTAGCTTTACTCAGACAACTGACAAATTGTCAGTTGTCTGAGTAAATGTTTCTGCTTTGTAACAATATTGCAATGAAAAACTTTATTCACCATATTTCTAGAAAGAAAAGTAAGAAAAATTATGTTTGAGGTTAATCTCGCCAGTATTAAATGCAATAAAAAACACAGAGAGAAGAAAAACTGCTCTCTACAGCTAGTTTAGGGAACTGGGAATTGGGCCGCTGTCTTTCTGCAGGTGTTGGGCTTCAGGAAGAGAAGCTCATCGGCTTTTTTGAGCTACCAGGTGCTGTGTCCACGAGCTGCTCCCCAAGCATGGCTCCAGGGTTGGACCCCAGTAACCCTGTGCCAGCAAGATATTGTTGTTCATTGAGTTTGTTTTATCACACCTCCGTTTGCTTTGAGCACACCTGCACAAAGATAAATGCAGGTATTCTATTCTATTCTATTCTATTCTATTCTATTCTATTCTATTCTATTCTAAAAATCACCCCAACTGCTATCGTGAGGTGGCAATCCACCTGGAAGCTCGAGGAAGACAGAAGTATAGACATCACTGCTTGCTTGCTTGTACTAAGTGGTAGTGGATAGATGGATGAATGGCCAGTAAAATAAAACATGTAGACATCAGTACGCCAAACAAGGATTCGTATAGATTTAACCAGTTATGAAACATTCATACACATTCGTATCTGCAAGCTCACTGTCTTCTTTATGAGGTTTTTCGAGAGATGTGGAAGAACTGCATGTGTCACACAAACAAAGCAACAGTGTTACTCTGTTGGGTGTCGTGCATGTCTGAGAGATGGATTATGGCAATTCAATGAACACAGAGGCTACACAGAGACAAGCCAACAGCGTAGTTTCAGTGTTGACCTGTAACTGGAAAGTCAACTACCATAGCCAAGTTCTCCACAAAGAGGAGAGGACAGAGAACAAGGAAGTACGAGTAAAGAGAGCGGGTAATGACTGCAGTGGACAGTTTCAGTTTTATTTAATACTCAGTTTCACAACTTGACAACAAAGTGTATCTCATGACTGCTGTTTACCACCATGACATTACCCACTGAGTAACATTGTCTGAGTCTGTGGGGATTGACTCACTTTTGGAGCCAACCTCATGTGGCCATTATGGGAACTGCAGTTACACAATTTGGCAGGAGGCAACTGAAACATGTTTGTGTGTATGAAACGATAACATTTTAATATTATCACTTAATATTATCTCAAGACTTTGTGTGTGTTTGGGAGGGGGTAATTCATATAGTTATTTGTTAATAAAAATTATTTGTATGAATCTACAAGCATTTTTTTCTGTCTTAAAATAAAACAGACAATTTTTCTTAAGTAATTTGTTTGCTGAAATTTGGACAGGTCACTTAATACTGTGGGTTTCTTTCTGTGTGAGCCTTTTTATGAAGGGACTGAAAATAAAAGTCGAACTATATCACAATCATGGGTATAAGCACACACTGCAGAGGCTGTCACACAAGAAGCATTTTATTATTCTAATTATTAGCTCTCCCCTCCCTTCCTCCCGTCTTTAACCTTGAATTTGAGGACCAGCTCGGATTCCTCTGGAGCTGCTGTTCGCCGCCGGCGAGCCTCTCCTCCACACGGACCCATTCCAGCACCCGCTCCACCTGTTCATGGTGAGCAGTTGGCATTCTTCAGGATACGTATTCACGAAAACACACACCACGAGACTCACACAGCATACATGCCACAGGACTGTAGACTCACTGTCTGGTTTAGCTTCTGTGCCGTCCACAACATGTAGAGCAAAGACTTAAAATAGAAACAAAGTTACATCTGAAGGGATTCTTTAAAAGGTAAAAAAAGATTGTGTTTATAGCTCAAAATAAGAACCAGACATTTGCCTTATTCATCAGGCTTCTCTTATTTAGCAAAGGTTAATCTTGTAGTTTGGTCACTGGATCTCTCGAGGCTAACTCTTTAGCATTTTTGAACCCAAACCAAGTCCGTCTCCTATGCCACCCACTCTGTGACAAGTTTAAGTCCATGTGTGGTCACCCTTGCAGCAGGTCAAGTATCTCATAATTATGAAGGGTTGAAATACTGAAGCAAGCTTTGGGACTTTCTCACCTTCCTTCAATGAAAACAGAACATCCGAGGCAATGTATGCCTCTGTCTCTCAGAACAGTTCATCGAGGCCTCCAAATATACAAAATCTTTTCATTGCTGACACAATCGTGAAATAATTACACAAAACTCAAGTTAGCACCGTGTAACACACTGGTCCAGATTGTCCCAAAGCTACTTAATCAGTTTGAGATAATGTGAAGATGAAAAGAACATTTTGCTGCAACTAATGTGAAGTGTGGTTAGTGGTGGGACTTGGTGATGGAGGACTGGTAACAGCACTGGTGGTGAAGCATCCACGCGAACATACAAATGGACTGAGTGTGCCGGGAAAGAGGGGAAAGCTGGAAATTCACCTTACACTTATCCAACAGAACACGAGTCTGTCGTTTCTTCTGTTTTTCTGCCAACAGAATCTATGAGCAGCTGCAGTGGGTTGACTGTGACGTCTGCTCCAACATGTTAATCATAATGATTACAATTTTATTATAGCGAAATTCATAGGAAACATGCATGAAAATGAAAAGTAGAAACATTTCAATCCAGATGATGTTGTTTTCTTTTTTACTTATTTATGTTATTTCTCTTTTGAGTAACTTCTCTCCATTGTGTCAGACTCTATCAGGCAGGAAGGAGATTAGAGGGGAATTATGAATTGTTTACCATCAGAGGTGTCACACAGAAATAGCTTGTATAGGGTGTTGTGTGTGTGTGTGTGTGTGTGTGTGTGTGTGTGTGTGTGTGTGTGTGTGTGTGTGTGTGTGTGTGTGTGTGTGTGTGTGTGTGTGTCTAACTACAGCAGGTGCTGGCTTTCTGAACTTGATCTTTGCCCCTGATTTTATGAGGATGATCACATGTGCACACGTGAAACCAAATGCACACATACACACAGTCACCCCTTCAACCTGAGGAATGAATCTCTCTGATTTGCTGCTTTAGTGTTTGTCCATATATGCCTGCATACGCCAACATGCACACCTGTGCAAGTATAACACCTGTGGATAATCTCGACACATCTCCACTCTCTTAAAGACCCTCATTACTGCCATCAAGCTCCCCGTGTCTAATAATACAGACCAAGATGTTTCTCTTTAAGCTTTCACACGAAGTGTTTATGTGTGTTGCCGTGTGGTGGGGGTTACAGGGAGGTGGCGATGACAGGTCCTCACATCGCTTCAGACTCAAACAGCAACATCCAAGCTGACCTCGCGGTCTTTGTTATCAGCTGTAGCAGAAAACAGTTGCTTCACAAACACACTGACATGCACTCTGCAATAACAAACACATGGTTATTTGTATTTTATAGGATTTTTAGTCCCACAGATGACTTCATATTTCAGGGAAAGTACCAAATTTGGCATGCAGATCATTTTTTTGGTAAAGCCCTGGAGCCTTTATAAGTTTTAGATGACCAGTGACTCTTAACTGGGCAACTAGACTTGAGCATTTTCATATCATCTTTAATGGCATGTGCAGATGATGACTTTAGAAAGCACTCCTCACTACCTGCCCAACTCTCACTTATGACTTTTAGAAGCTGCTCAGGAGACAGAGTGGCCAATTAACTAATTGGGATGTTGGCAGGTCAGTCTCCAGTGTTACACTGGACATGTTACTGAACCCCATAGTCATAGTTTTCAGTCATTTGACCCACTTGCTACCTTGGCGGGCAAAGCATTACTCCATTATGATTGCTAATAGTGAACAGTCAGTAGTACTGCAGGAAAACAGTGTCATCTGTCCATGGAGCAAAAAGGAAGATGTGGAGAGAACCTATAATTCTGGGGACTTGTGATCCATATTTTGCCCCGGTAGTTTTATTTAAAAAATATGAAAGATGTCATTGGGGCTACAGTTCAATGACATCTATGTACCTAGTTGAAAATCCCTTAGCTCACACTGCTGCCAGTATGAAAGCAAAGTATGAACAGCTACGTGTACAAGTCGCAGTAGCCCCTGTGGACGCCATCAGAGTCGAGGGCTTTGCTCTCTGTTATTGTAGCGTCTTTACTGCATAATATAAAACACCCTGAGGCGATTGTTGTTGTGATTTGGTGCTATATAAATAAAACTAAATCGAATTGATCTGGTGATTGAAATTCTGTAGTAATGGACATTGAGGTAAATATTCGTGGTCATTTTGAAAATTCGGATCATCTTACTGACCGCAGAGGGACCAGCCACAGATTTTGGTGCCTGTATTCACTTTGCTGTTGCACTTTTTTGTTAATTTTCTTGAAGCGTTAAAGAGAAATCTGTAGTGAATGAATCCAAACGTCTTACAGACTGTGAGGTGCATGACTAATGCAGCGAGCTATCACATTTGATAATATAGAGAAGAAAAACATGAAGTGATAAAGCTGATTACATTTCTGTGTCAGACTACCTCGGGGAGCAGCGTGAATGTGATGTTTACATTCTGAATCTGTAGACAGGTGTCACAGACCCTAACAACACCTGGCTGTGACGAGACGTGACACGAAATGTGTTGCACACTTTGGGAGAGTTTCCCCTCAGAGACACTCAGGATGTTTCACTGAGCTGTAAACATGGAAAACGACAGAAGTGATGTGTGAGGAATGAAATAAGAAAGGTTAACAGATAAATACGATGGCTGTTCACGCTGCTTGCTTTGGGTGCCTCTCTCCTGATTCACATCTCAAAATAGTCCCTGTTTATCTCATACTGGACCTTTGTCCTGCCCCAAGTTCATCCACTGAAAAAAACAAAAACAAAACAACAGTTTTAGCCAAGTTTTTCATGATTGGCTGCCTCTAACAAACAGAAGGTTTGGACATGGACAACAGAAGGGGGCGGGGCTTCTGTACTCAAAGGCAGAACTCTTCTTCTTAGATTACAAAAGACAGTAAAAACTAAAAAAAATTGAGTATTTAGAATAGTTTGAAATCAGATTGGAATCAGAATTTTTCTCTTACTGTAATTACTTACATAATATATATATGTTGACGTAATTATTGGAAATTTTAACTGTAGCATATATCACTGTAAAAGTATTCCTATATAATCAATTGCTGGGTTTAACTATGCTCAGAGGTTTTTGTTTAGTTGAGCTCATTAACTGTTAAATGTGTGTGGCTGGGGTGTGGTCTCTGTCCTGCTGCAGGTCCCAATCACAGCAGCAAATCTCCAACAAAATGTCCGAAAAAGAAAACTATCAAGGTGCTGCAGTGGTCCAGTTAAAGTCCAGACCTGAACCTGACTGAGACACTGTGGTGCATAAAGGACACCGTTTCACATGACTGTACAAACACATGGTTGCCATTGTTGCCAAGCAGTCACCTGTGGACATGTCTTTTCCTGCATAGGCTAAAAATACAGTGCTAATTGAACCTTTGAGGCTAGATAGCTAATATGCCCGTCAGCTGCTGCACACTGGACAGCTACAAAAACAAACACCTGTAGATCTAACAGTACACATTCACAGGACAGGAAGAGTTTTGTACCCTCAACAATTTTCTTGTAAGTAAATGAAGTAAAGTAAAAACTACTAAGAATAAACTGGAAACTCCTTTAATGCGAACTCTTTCCTTTGTCTCATCTCATCATTGTTAGTCTTCACTGTGGTCCAGCTTCTCTCTGTTTTTCTGTGAGGCTGCAGCTTCTCCGTGTCCTCTCGACCCGATGATGAACATGTTAATAAGCGTGAATCATGAACTGAAACAGTTTACGCCCCTCACTGCGGCCCTCTCAGTTTTTCTCAACGTCTCTAAGCACAGCCAATGAGATAATGTTGCTGGGCAACTAATAAGTTATTTTCCAGTAAACTACATTTTGGACGATGCTGCTTAGCAACAAACTTTATTTCCATAAGTAATTTCCTGGAGGGAACACCTGAACCAGTATGTCGAGGAGCATCGGCGCTGTGGGTGGACGAGCTCTCGCTGCAGCTTCACACTGTTATGAGTCTTTAAGATCACAGACTGTAAATAAAAAATGAACATAGCTTCCAGGTCACTCTTAAATCCAGATTTAAGAGTGAATGGCTTCACTCTTAAATCTGGATTCTTCCTGATGGCCTGCAGCACAGAAACGCCCGGTTGTGCAGAAAACCATGAAAAAGAAAAAACATGGTAGTTTGATGCTGGATGTTCTTCGTCACATGACCCCAAAGGGAATTTGTGTCTCTGGCTGAAAATAAATGAGCCATTAGATTCAAATCTAACTGAATAAAAAATTATGTTTATTGTGTAGTTTGTGGTCTCTCGAGAGTTGAAAATGAGAGCAGGGCTTAGGCCTGCTTCATGACCAGTTGCTACTATATGAGCCACCAAAACACTAAGATAGCGATGGAAGCAAATCCTCTGCTTTAGGCCTCAGGTGGCCAGTCCACATCAACAGTCATCTCTTTATCTTTTTAAGGCTCTTTGGAGGGTGAGAGGAGAGAGAAGAAATAACAGAGGGACATACATACAGTTCAGCAACCATGAATCACAAACAGGACAGAGTAGACAGGAATGAATAGCATGCAAATATGGTGTATAAATGCATGTGGAGGGAAACATGGGGAGTGGAGAAGAAGCACTCAGTGTGTCATGGAAAGTCCCCCAGCAGCTCAAGCCTGTAATAGTAAAATTATGATTATAATGTGCTCAGTATTTTAAATACTACAGCTGAAGTTGATCTGTTCCTGAGCACCATCGACAGGTTGGAATGATTAAGTAGTCCTGCCTTTGTGATGCCAGCGAAGACACCCGCAAAGCTGAGGTTGGAGCGGTCAGCACACACTGGACACAACATCACAGAGAGGAAGGAAGGAAGAGGAAGTGACTCCAGCCTTCAGCAACAACTAAGTGTTGAATCATTTGCAGAAATACCCAAACTTATATCTGAAATCACACAAATTACTTCATCCCTGTCAGAGTTACGGCTCCGTCAGGCTGACGGAGGACGGTCGGGGGCTGCGCAGGCTGCAGGCACTTGTCAGAAGGCCAACAGTGCTGTGAATTACAACCGGACGGTTCGTCTCTCTGACTGAAGGATTATCTTCATACGATGACACACTCGTAAACAGTGCCGAGGAGCGGCCATCCATCTCACAGATGCAGCGCCCGCCCCCCCTCGAATGAGGATACCGGGTGAGATGAGGATTTACGTGGCTAATAATAAACTAGATATATTTCCAGAGAAGGAATTCTGCACAGGGTCTATTTATAATTACTGAATCCTATGATGTATCCCCCTGGGGTTCAACGCTCAGACTGCCGGCACAGGAACTGACACATACAGTATACAGACCTGTGATCTTCACACTCTCCTTTAGACTGCTGACATATAAATAAATAACATACATACAGACATATATAGGAGGAGGATATAAAATGGGTGTTTAGAAGAGGGAGTGGCAGCTTAAATAGGCACGAGGGGCTTTATTTTGGTGGGCTGCACCTTTTTTCAGTCAACATCAGCGTTGGTGTTGAAGCGGTGAGATACTTCTGTTCGCGCTCGAGCCATGGAGCTGTCAGCAAGGCGGTCACAGACTTCATCACAGAACAGAAATAACTGAGTGAGACGTTGTTGCTCACGCCTGTTCACAGCTTCTGGTCAGAGCTGCTGCTTCCAGAAAAGGATCCTCAGGAAATCCATCCGATGGCTGCGATTCTGTGTTGGTATCAAACACAAATATGACACACAACTTTGTGTGTCTATTTAGACAGAAGAGTTGAGCTTGAATTGCAAACTTTCAGCTTTATTTCAAGGGTTTCACAAAAGTGTTGTATTAACTGTTTTTATACACGGTTCCATATTTTAGAGGCAGAAAACTAATCGGACAAATGCACACAACTGTACATATAAAGACTTGTCATGGTCTGTGCTGCAGGCAGGCAGGATGTAGGACCCAAAAGCAAAGGAATGAAACAAGGGAGGCAGCTTTATTTAAAACAACACAGAGCAGTGATGCAATGACACAACAAAGGACAGAGGAAAACACCGGGCTTACATACACCAGGGAGTAAGGAGGGAATGGGAAACACAGCTGTGACTAATCACACATAACGAGACGGAAAGGAAGCAAAACTGAAAACATTAACAAAGGACGTGAGACTAAGTAAAACAGGAAGCATAAGACGGGCACGAGACGCGGATTTGACAAGGAGACACGGCTGACAGGGCGAACGGAGACAAGAGCCACTAACTGAGACAGGGAACACGGCGGCTCAAAAAGGTGAAACACGGGAAGACACAGAAACCTAAAGACAAAAACTATCACACAAACCCATAAAGAGGATCAAGACCCTGAATAACAACAAATCAAAGAATATTCATTCAAAACCTGAAACACAAATATTGTGTCGCAGATCCAGTACCGTGACAAGACTTTTGACTCTTGGATGAAAAATAACCATTTTCCGTCAGTGAAGCGTTGCATCCATGGACATCACTGCTGTCTCTACCAACCTTTATTACCTTCAGCTGCTGCTTTTTTGTGGAAATACTGAACCCAGAGAGGTGACAGTCATCTTTAAAGAGCTATAAGTCTGCATCTGGAGGAGGGATGCGTGGTGGAGGTATAAGAGCCATTTGTTAGTGTGCTTGTCTTAGTTTTTACTTTGGATTTTTTTGCTTGATTAGTTTTGAGCCCACCCTTTACTCCCCACTAAGATCAAACTACACATTTGTGGTTCAGCAGCAAACCTTGCTTGTCGATGACCCTAAAGCACGGGGGAACTCCTCATCAGAGGAGGTGCACGCAGACATACAGGAAAACAAGGAGCACAGGAGGGAAAGAAGCTGCAAAGACTCCCACACTGAGCCCAAAACATAAGAGTGTACACAGATAACAGAGACCACGACTTGCTTAAGTTTGTTGTGTCTGAAACTCGGGCTGTCGCGAGTCGAAAAACGTAGATACTTAGACAACGCTGACTGAAAGTGAACTAAGCAAGTCGCAGAGTCTCAGCTGATTAAACCAGCCTGCTCTTTAATCAGGAACGAGCTCTTTGACCAACATAAACACTGTGCTACAACATGTGGATACAAAATTCCCAGCTGAACATTATCCAGTCAACAGGATACCTCAGCTGTGAAGCTTTTAGTGTGTTTAGTAACTGCTTATACAGCATTGATCCGCAAGCTCTTCATTGGACTCCTGCTTTCCTTCAGCCTCTCCTTCATGCAGTTCTCTCTGTAATCTGTAGGCGGTGCAGTAACTGTGAAGGTCTCCATTCAAAAAGATTTCCCCCTTTTGTCATCTATTTCAGTCACAAGGTCAGTTTCAGAAATAGCCCACAGCTAGGTTTTGCACTTTCAGAGGAACTGAGGGGTCGGAAGAGCACAGAGCAAATATGAGTGACAGCCCAGTTTGATGGGAAGGGTCAAAAAAGAGCCAGAAGAAAGTCAGTGATTATTTAAGTTTGTATTTGTCTTTGTAATTTTTAGATTATGTACTTTATGGTATACATTGCGAATATTGTACTTCATAATATTATACTACATATTGCATATCTCTATTTCCTCGTAATCAAAAATAAGGGACACACAGCCACCTCCAAATAGAAATCCTTCAGTACTTGAGACCCCCTCTGAAAACACTTATTCCTGCCTGTTTTAATAGTTGAAACACCAAATATACCTTAAACTATCATCCTAAACACTTCCAGTCATCTTACAACAGGTCTGTCTTGAAGGTCTCGAGATATTTCACAGCCATGTCTGCTGATGCCTGTTCCTCAGCAAAGATACACACTCTTTTAAATCATAAAAAATGTCTGTAGTCATGAAAATAAAATCGAAGTAACTTGCAAATATATTCGATATGCTTCATAAAAATCCACAAATAGATGAAATTTCATGACAGCTAATGCTTTGTTTCATGAATCCTTGCACAGAACTGTAGGTTAAACCAGAGTCCAGAGTTTGGAGTTAACAACCAAAATCCACAGAGTGCATGTTCATGACTGATCGGTGCGACAACTCTGATTTATTTGGCAGTCAGAATCTTGAAGCCTCAGCATTTATCATTCATCAAAGAATTTAAATTTATTTATTTTTCTTATTTTCACTTCCCATAATTCACCTGGCTGTCTGTGACCCAGCAATGTGGCTCGCCCCACAGTTTGAGAACCAGTAACATATGAGTGACTGAGGTACCCGAGGTCATCCTGTACCCGAGGTCATCACAGTGCATCGCTGTAAACAACGTGACGGTAATTTCATTTATTCTTCAAGTTGTTTCCCAACATCAAAGAACGTCTGTGTCTAAACTTTAGGATACTGCATATAAGCTTTAAATGAGCAATTTATTAAGTGTCACATACTGAGCGGTCTTTGCCTCTGCGAATGATCTTTCATTTTACTCTCCTGTTCCTCTTCTTACATCTTTCTCCATCTCTGAGTCGAGTTTTCACACATAACATGAACTTTTTCTTTTTTCCTTAGAATTACAGCGTCTCATAGCTCTTCAGTTTGCAGACACACTGTGTGCTTGCTGATCTTTGCTCAGCTGTTTGAAATGACCACTTTAATCAAAGTTACTTCATTTATGCTCCTTCCCATTTAGGAGCACCAGCTTGATGACTGTGCTTCAGATCTGTGAGGTGAACTGACATCTGCGCCATAACTGCATCAGAGAGGGGAAACAGGAGGATAGGAGGATGTAAACGGGACTGTAGAATGACATCGTTTCTAATGTGTTAGACAAATTTCTTCATGCAGAAAAATTAACATCCATCTGTCCTTCCTGTTCTGCTGATCCAATTCAGCATCCCAGCTGCCGTAGGGCGAGTGGCGGGGACAGGTACACCCTGGACAGGTGTCCAGTCTGTCAGGACTGACGCAGACACCCACTCTCACTCGTGTTCACACCTGGTCAATTTACAGTTATCAATTAAGCAAACCCCACTAAGGGTAGTTGGTGGGAGAAATTAACATGTTTTGTATTATTATGTTGGTAAACACTATCAGCTTTAATTATTCAGATCATTCTGGGCCACTCCATCCCTGGCCTAAGCTTTTCATTCAAAGCAGCTACACCTGTAACTGTGTGACATCAGGATGGATTCATTAAAAAAAGTATCGCCTACAGTATTCTTTTATTTTGGTTATTTTGAACAGGGACAGTGTTCATGAATAAACACTGCTGGAGCAGAGTTAACCAAAAACAACCTAAAAAGAAAACAGCTTCTAACATCAGCATCATAACGGAAAATAAAAGGTAAAGAAATTAATTAATATTCTTTGATTTAATGTTTTTCATGTTCTCCTTGTGTTCTATGCTTAGTTTGTAGTCTCTAGTTTTCCATCACTGTGCCTTCCCTTCATGTTCACCTTGTCAGTCATGTCTCTGCGTCTTTGTGAAAGCTTCATGTTTCCTGTTTTATTTTGACAGTTCCTTTTCCTATGTTCAGTGCAATCAGTTTTGCTTCCTCCCCATCTCGTTATTAGTCCCAGGTGTGCATGACTCCTGTTTCCAATTCCCTCGTTATTCCCTTGTGTATTTGATCCCTGTGTATTCCTGTCTGTTGTTGAGTTGTACTCCCTCATTGCTGTGGGTTGTCTGTGTGGCGCCTGAAAACATCTAGCTCTGTGTCTTCTAGTTTCCGTCATAGCAAATAAAACTGCCTTTTCCAGTTCAAGCTTTTTGTTTGAGTCCTAATCCTGCCTGCCAGCCGTAACAAGACAATTGATGTGTTTAAGAACATTTTCAAAACAAAGTCAGTAATTCTTCTGTAAAATTTAGCAACGGACAAAGTAACAAAGCCTTTTATCAAATTCAGTTATATAAAGACTGTAATGGTTGACCATTTAGTGACACAATAATTAGTATGAGAATCATGAGATACATGATTGCATAACAGACATATTATTCTATATGCATTTAAAGTTATGAAGAACAATTTTAACTAACAACAGTGTAGATGTTAAGATGGTAGAATAGTGGGCACTTTATTATTCTTAATAGACTCAACAGCAGTTTGAGTTTAAATAAAAGCAGGTGAGCACCACATCATTTAATATTTAATTGTTACTCGGCTTCTTCTTCAGAAATTTAAATGTCAGCACTGAAATGAAATCCTTTAGACAAGCTGTCGATGGATTCAGTGACTTTTACTTTTGGGTTTCTTGTTTCATGCGTTACTTCTCATGACGTCTTCATTTTCTGGCTTCTGATTGGTGGACTGTGATCTCATGCAGCATGCAGTCAGATGAGGTGTCATCACTGCCATAGCATGTACTGTACGTCGCTCTGTGCAATATGTGTACTATGCAAGTTGACCTCATTTACCAGCAAGTCAAAGAACACCTGACATGATGTTACCCGTCGCCGACTGTCAGTCAGTCTGTTGACCTTTGACTTTGATGCCTGATTGGCTGAGCTACAGTGAGAAGATGATTGAAAGTGTGACTATTTATTCCCCATCCACAGTGAACCTGTCTCCTCGCGGTGATGTCACTGCATTTCTATGACCACAGGCCCAGCCAGATACTGTCAAAGATCATCTGTGGTCGAGAGGATGAATCACTCAGCATTTAACTTTTTATAATAACAGACAAATAGAACAATACATTTTAAACCTTTATATACCTGTTTTATTAGCCCTGCAGAGGTTAAAGGACATTAAAGGTTTACATTTTAGAAAGTTTCAGCTCACACGTTTTGGTCACTTGAAAGATAAAGTTGAAGGAAATAGTAAAATTTATACCTTGTATTTTGGCACAAAATAGCAAAAGTTTATACAACTTTCAGAGGTTCATGAGGCAGTTTTAATATGTCTGTGTGCTGCGATCAGACTCACCTGCAGAACAGGAAACATATCAGTCTGTATCAGCAGGAAGGACACAGAGACTCAGTCAGAGGATAAGGTCACAATATCTGTTTTAAAAAGGAGGAGACGAAGGTGAGGTCAAGATCAAAAGTACCAAAGAGCAGACAGCAGGTCAAAGGCCAAACATGCAAAGAGCTTGTATTTATTCCCAGACTGCCTGACGCTGCTGTTTCCTCAAAGCATCCAAGAGAGTTTGGGCTCTTTGGCATTTGTTCCATGATACACCGGGTTACTGCCACAGTGAGACGCATGGATTCTCACCGTAGTGAGGTAACACTGCGCAGAGACTCATTCCAGCCTGAACTTCAACTTTTTAGGAGCTAATTATGTTAATGAGGGCTCATCTGCTAAACACAAAGGCAGGACGTGAAGTTGCTGAAAAGAATGTAGATGTATGAAGACAAATCAGGGATAACTGATAGAAAACAAGGAAAGATTCAAGCAAAGAGCAGGAGGGGGTGATAAAGATTTTGCACTTTCAAGATTTCAGAGTCTTATATCTTTATGTTTACAAGAATGCATGTGACTGGTTCAAACAATTTTCAGAACACTCAGCATCAGCATTTTGTGCAGAGTAACTCCTCAAAGCTCATCTCCATCTTTGCTCGGTGACACAGACGTGCCAGGATCAGCCCAAAGTGGGCAGCACTCGGGGTGGGACGGGTTGAGTATGGATATGAGGGTGGAGGAGGGGAGGGGGGCAGCGCTGATAACTCTGAGAATGCCACATGAGCACATGAGGACAGTGATGTAATCTGAGCTCAGTGACGGACCGGCAGTTTAGCAAAGCTATATAAGAAGCCGAGGCTCCAGCTGCAGGCAAAGAGACAGACAGACGGACATACTGAGCATCAGACCAGAGGATCTGTGGACTAAAATCCACCTCCAGGTACCCACGGCACAGTGAAACCATCAAGGAGAAGAATGGGACTGCTCAGCGTTGAAGAACTGGTAAGATGTGCTGATGTGTGCAACTGTAACAGAGAGAAGCAGTGCGAGGAAAGAAGAACAGGCAAGAAACTTCATTTGAAAATGAGAAATCAAATAGATTTTTGTTCCTTATTGTCACATTTCTTTAACTAATTCCTAAATATTATTTAAATTAAACCATTTTTGTATGGAATGGAACCAAAAAGAAGTGATTTTGAATGCACAAAAGTAAAGAGTATAAATATCTGTTGTTGTGTGCAGCAAGAGTTAAAAACAAGAAGCCAGTCAACCTGAAGCAAAATACTAGAACCTGGACCGCAGTTGTAGCATCTTTAATTT
Organism: Haplochromis burtoni; assembly: GCF_018398535.1. Classification (NCBI taxonomy): domain Eukaryota; kingdom Metazoa; phylum Chordata; class Actinopteri; order Cichliformes; family Cichlidae; genus Haplochromis; species Haplochromis burtoni. The sequence continues at coordinate 726,741 of NW_024582575.1, forward strand.
CCCATGTAAGGCTCTTTGATTGTGATTTTGCACAATGCAAGGGCCTAGATTTGGTTTTGACGTTGGTGGGGACGGATGATTCACCAAACCCTGCCCTGTTTCTTTTTTCTGTTTTTGCTTCTTCATAACAAAAGGAGAAACATACTTGCCTACATATGCTATTCTACCTGCTTTTAAACCGTTTAAAATTACAATTCATAGTTTTACATGTGAAATATATAATGTTAAATTACTATTAAACAAATGACTGACTAAGTATTTTAGACTTTAGTTTACTTCAGTCATATTCCATATAAATCAGGTATCATACAAAAATAAAAATAGCTTCAAATACAGTCATGACAATAAAAGAATATGACTTTAAGTACTCAACAAAGTTTACTCAGCTACATTCTCGCCTGAAAATCTGTTAAAAGTTTATTTTGCGACCCAGAAAGAGTAATAAGAGTAATATTAAAACTAAGTAGCTGCAGTAATAGTAGCCATTATTGGACACTGGAATTGGCTGGGCCAGGCTGGGATATGGTTTTTCAATTTTGTTGTCCGGGTGGAAAATCGGGAGAAATTGGGGAGAATGGTGGCTCTGGGAGATTTTCGGGAGGGGCACTGAAATTCGGGATTCTCCCGGAAAAATCGGGAGGGTTGGCATGTACGGCCTAGCATAGTCTGTAACGTTATTATGACGGACACATTATATGAGTGAACTTGACTTTAAGTGAGTTACAGGTTTCTTTGAAAAATACTTTCTTACATCCAGGTTCTTCCTCTTTGCTGCCGTCCTCCTCTCCTCCTCGCAGCTCAGGGTTGCCGCTGCTAAAACTAAACAGAGCTCCCTGAAAGGCACAGCCAATCACATTGGCCATATTTGTCACATGACGGAGGACTCCAGTAGAGAACGTGATTTAACTCTTTCTGCACCGCTGCACCAAATTATTGGCGGGGACATGTCCCTTCTGCTTGTAACAAAGAAAGTACAAGTAAATATTCATTTTTAATTCAGTTACAAACCAGATGATGAAGCAGCTAAAATGTCTTAAAACGTATTTTCAACAATGAATCTGAAACGTCTCTAATCGCACGTGTATTGGAGGTTTCCTTCACATCTGTGACAGCATATCACCATGAATAGTTATTGAAGTATATATAAAAACAAAGAAGACATGAATGGGATTTTCTCAATTCTGTGCTCTGCACTTGTTTGACTAAAGCAGTTTAAAATGTGATGAATTGTCTCTGCACACAACCTGACTGCCTTTAACTCCAAACGCAGGATTTAACTTTTAAATCCATTAAATTCACTCAGTATACTTTCCAGGATAAAAGCACACTGGAGGTAAAAGTGGTTTAATGATGAGGTACCAGAGAGGTTAGCTCAGTCTCAGCCGTGTTTGTTGCTGTGCATTAGACTTGAACATCCCTTTGTTTCCTTCAGCAGTCATTGTTAGAGTGATGCATGGACTACAAGCTGTGTAAATGACTACATGAGTGATTTGAATGGAACAGTTGTGGCTCATTAAAGAGTTGAGTGAGCGTGTGTTAATGCGTTGACGCTGTGGTGTGTTTACATTCCTCTGTTTGCAGCAGGCCTTAGCTGTGCTGAGGGGTGCAAGCGTTTGACTCTGCAGCAGCAAAGCCAAAGCTCAGTGCATCAGTCTGTGCTTCACACTGCAAATCTATTCATCAGGAAGGTTTTCTTGGTGTTTTTCTGCAAAAGGCACCATTCAGACTTTGGCCTTTCAGCTGTTGGATATATAACAGTTATCAAACTACCACAAAACCACCTCACGACGTCTCCGCCTCTCCTTCTTCCTGCAGGTGACCGGTAAGAGGTCAGAGGGCATAGAGGCAGATGACTTTCAGGGGGGCGTGTACGAGGCGGCCGTCAATCAGGAGAAGCGGGATGATCGCAGATCCCACGGGGAGCTGGGGGTCGGCGGGCGTCTGTCGGAGGAGAGTGACAGCGGCAGCGAACAGGAGGAAGTCAGCGTGGCAGCTCTCAATGTAAGAGCAGCAGCTACAGTGCGATGACAGGTTACACTGAGAAGTATTATTTTACTGACAGCTGTACATAAACATGTCAATATGATTATGTTACACCAGCTGTGACTCTGCAGGTGCAATCACCACCTGCAGCAGCAATGATAGTTACAGGAAAGTCTCATTACTTAAAATAAAATAGGAGTGACAATAATGCATCAAATAAAATGAGTATATCACAATATTCAAGTGTTATCAGATACATGTGTGGATGACCAGCGTGAGAATGAATACAATTATTTTTTGTGCTAATTCAATAAAATGTGACATTATTTAAACTTGATATTCTTAAACAGAAGAACTTACTCATCTCTAGGTAAAAACTACTTAAATATGTCAGTTTTAGAGCTGTGTATCATGTGTAATACGTGCTTTTAGTCATATTTGCAGTAATGGTGACAAATTTCAGTTTAAATTCAGGCGTTTCCTTTTTGCCACAGCAGAGAGAATTACAGGTTCAGGATTATGTAATAAGTCAGACTGACGTCACTTAAATCTGGTAAATGATCTCATCCAAGCACAGAGGTGAAGGAATTTTGAAGCCATCTAACTGGTTTTCTCCTCATCTGTGCTGCCACCTGGAGGCATTCAGGAGTATGACAACTTATAACTGCTCATGTTGGCATTTGATTATCATTCAGTGAATAAACAGACCAGTAGAAGTTGAATAATAAATGAAGTCTGTGGTTTTTACTGTTGCGTGCTGACGGCCTCTGTCTTATTTCCACCTGTCAGACGGATAGGAGCGGCAGACTGAAGCTGGAGACGGTGGACGACCTGTTCAACATCCTGCAGCTGAGGAAGAAACGGAGAGAGAGGAAGAGCCCGGTCCTGAAGAAAGATGAGCCAGAGCCTGAGACTGTGGTAAGGTTTTTGACTTTCATGAATTCCCAAATTTTGATTTAATTCAATATTATTAATTTGCATTTGACCAGAAATACTTTAAACCTTGATGACAAGAAAGGGTGCAGTGTAAATAAAATCTGGCATTGCATAAATGTGTGCTGATGCTGAATGACGTGAACCAAAGATGCATGAAAGTCTGCAATAGAGCTGCAACAGCAGCAGCTTCTCTTGCCGCATGCTCCGAGGCGTACCTTTCTTTTTCTCTGTTTCTTAATTAAAGTCTCTCTGCACACATTTTCCAGCCGGAGACAGTAGACGAGGAGCTGTTCCTCACAGCAGTCATGGAGAACAAACTGGCTGTGGTGGAGAAGTACCTGTCTGACGGAGGAAGCCCCGATGCAAGCGACAATGTGAGTGTGGCACAGCGATGTCTGCCTGCAGCACGTCAAAATCTCAAAAATTAGCATGTTGAAGTCATGTACAGTAATTACATGTATGAAGCTTATTTTTCTGTATAACGTCCAGTTCCAGAGAACAGCTCTGCACAAAGCCTCTTTCAAAGGACACGTGGAGGTCATGCAAAGACTTCTGGAGGCCGGAGCGGCTATGGAGAAAAAAGACAAGGTGAGCATTTTATATATGTCACACCTTCTCTTTTACCCTCTTTATTAGTGATGTTTCCTCCACACACACACAGAATTGTTCTAACACGTGTGTGTGTTTTCAGCTGGAGGCCACAGCGGTCCACTGGGCCTGCAGGGGAGGCAGCCTGCCGGCCTTGCAGCTCCTCCTGGATCGAGGAGCCAAGTTCACCTCCAGAGACAAGGTTGGTGGAGGACTTGCGAGGAAGGGTTACTCGAGGTCACAACAGCTGCAGCCGGTTCTTTATTTTGAAAATTACTTTGGCTCCATCTAGTGGTGTGAGCAGCACTCGCCCAGATACTTTCGTAAAATACTCTACTTTAGTATTTTCATGACATTTGATTTTCAGAATTTCTTCGTGCATGAACATAAACTCCTCTTCTTCTCCTCCTCATCCTCTTCCTCAGCTGCACAGCACTCCTCTGCACGTGGCTGTGAGGACAGGACACTGCGATTGTGCCGAGCACCTCATTCACTGTGGAGCAGACCTGAACGCCAAAGACAGAGTAAGCACGAAAGTACAAGCAACAGGACTTCAGCAAACAGAGGGTGATGTCACAGCGGCTTCATCCATCCTTTATATACAGTCTATGAAATAATAAAGCCAATTCAGCTTCAGGCACTCCTGCAATGGGTAACTCATTGTAAAAGAATTTGTGTTTGTTTGGAGCTGGATGTTTAGCGTTGCATTTTTCTAAAACGTAGAGTTTTAGTTTGTTTCTCAGCTGCTGGGTTCTTGTTCCTTGTGGTCTATTTCACCCTGAATTTGGGGCACATTAATAAGTTAAGCACTCGTGTCCTGACACCAGCGATCCATAATTACACAAACCAAAAGATGATGATCGTGATAAATGATAAAAATAGGTGTTCAGTTTATTCTCTGCTGAAATGTGGGTTTTCCTCCTCGGCTGTAGGACGGAGACACACCCATGCACGATGCTGTGAGAATAAACCGATTCAAAATGATCAAGCTGTTGATGATGTACGGGGCCAGTCTCAACACAAAGAACTCTGTAAGTACACAACGCCTCCTCCAGAGAGCCAACTGGGTTTTTGAAACTACACACAATATGTCGTACTCCATGTGTTGTCACACCTGTATTGTTTACACTGATTTGAAAAGCGTAACACAAGCCTTGCATGTGACGTTTTCTACCATTAGGATCACACAGTCACAAGAAGGGACCTAATTTTGTACGCAGGGATATTCAGAGGTGTGATTCTGTTCTGGCATCTTCGTGCTCTTTAATCTGCCTCAAAGCCGGAGGCACCGAGAGCAGCAGTAAGAGTCTGGCCCCTTTAAGAACAGCCGTCAGTGACTTTAAATCAGACACAACCTGAAGGAAAGAACTGGGTTGCATTTGAGCAACAGCTTACCTACCTCCCTGCATTCCTTATGAGTTTCAGCAGCTGGAGGGCGTATCAGCCGAGTCATTAGCCGGGGTACGCTGACTGATTTCCTGGTTTGCGTCCCACCTGAACTAATGCTTCATATCAAGCCCCTCAAAACTTCACTCAAAAATCTTTGTGTCTTTGTGCATAGTTAAAGTAGACTGATGTCGACAAAACCTCTGCTTTTCTTAAAAAATATTATGTTGAATAATCTGTTTGTTTAGTGAGAACATGTGCTGCGTTCATCCTGTCTGCAGGGCCAGTACCAGAAAAGGAACATTCAAAGTTTCTTTGTTTCTTTTTCCCTTGCAGGATGGGAAAACTCCAATGGAGACATTGTATTCATGGCAGAATGGAGCCAAGAGCCTCCTGTGCAACTTCAGCGAGGAGAAGCTGGATCAGTAGAAGCCAAGAGAGTTCAGTAAAAACAGGAAGTCAAACTGAAAATCAGCCACAGGATTTCCTGCCCACACTGAGGTCCGCCAAGTGCACACTGCAGTTTATCCCGAGAAGCTTTCCAGAGTGCGGATGCTGTTTTTTCCTACTCACAGATATCGTGTTCCTCAGGAAATGGGCTGATGGACGTTATATGGATGTCATCCTAGTTCAGCGACTTTTCTTTGACCTGCTGAGGTTTTTTTTCCTCTTGTAATATAAATGTATCATATGTACGGTCACCATGGAGACCAGAGTGAAGGAGACAATGTGAATTCTAATCAAGATGATGTCATTATTAGCACTGATAGATTCACTGATCGCCAAATATTGCTGGACAATGTCTCGGACGACAGTACGTGCTTTTTCCTTAAAGCTGAGTTAAAGTCAGCGAGAAGGTGAATTATTTATTAATGACAATTCAGTATCAGGTTCATTAGCTTCGATTGTTTGATTCGATACGTTTAACAACTGAGTGACTGAGTTATGTTGCAGTTGGTTTGTTGATTTTAACGGTCAGAGTAACTAATTATATGTTGTGAGTCTATTAGGAAGCAACAAATATAACTTGACTGTTTTAGTTTTTGCAAATGTGCTTGTAGTTCAGCTGGATGAGCTGTGTGCAGATTTAAGGTGAAGCGTGCACCGTGTAAAAACACTGCAGCTCAGTGAGCATCATCGTTTCTACAATGATGTGTGTCTCACAGGTTCTTTGGTCTTATGTGTTTGCAGATGAGAGATAAGGCAGGATAAAGTGAGCTTTGGTCAGGTTGATGAAGAGCTCTCCACTTACATTTGATTTCTGTTGAATTCGGACGTCTTTATGTGGTTTTAAAACGTGGATGTGGCCACTGTGCAGTGTCCAGCGGTTTGTGAATGACCACTTCAAACTCCCAGCTAAAGTTTTGGTCTTGCACACTTTGGGTTTTTGAAAGCACTAAAGCGTATCCTTCTTTGTTTAATATACTTTAAACGGGACCATAGTTTCCAAAATGAACGTCGTGTTGTATTCCCTCGAACTGAAGCCAGAAACTCATCGCTGAGGTAATAAATCAACTGACTTCTATACACAGCCAAGGAATCGCCACCTACTGGCCATTAAAATACAGTTTAAGCGACACTGACATACGTTTAGCTCATTTTATGTTCGTATTTTTCCCCTTTTCTTTCTTTTTTAATAAAAAGTTCTGTTTGGGGTTTAAAAAAGGTGATGTTTTAGAATTTGGTCCCTTTTCTGATTTCAGTTGGTTTCTTTTATTTCTTAAAAAATATACGACTGTGAGAGAGAAGCAGTCACTGTTGGTTAAGAGGAAGTTTTTACGTTTGTGTTTAAAGATGAAATTAACTTTTTTTTCTCTGTTGTTTGATGTAATGAATAAAAGACTGATTTTTAATGCAATTTGCTGTTTATTGAAGGATGCAGTAAATATAACCTGTGCATTACTTTAACAGGCTGCATGTCTGTACAGGTGTATGTGTATAAAAATAGCTGTTTACATTTGAAAATAAAATGTATTTATTTAATTAAACACTTTAAAGCAATCATTTGATTTTCTACCTGTGAACTCAGAAACGTTGGCTTTACACCCCCATTGTGAGGCTACTTTCATTGATAGTGAGTGAACATTAGCATTTATAAGGTGCAAAAATCACATAAAAACTGTGAACTGGAGCTGTACACAGTATTGATCAGTTTAACTTGCACTGAGTCTGTTGTTCTAATTATGTCCAGATAGCAAAAATATACTCTCATTTTTCAGGTAGCCTTTGGCTGATGCTAGAAGGGCTCAGTGGGAGGGGCACTGTAGGAGCCATTTTTGGGTTATGTTGTCACTAGCCTTTACGGGAACAATGAAAGGGGCAGTCTGATTAGCTGCTGGTTTAAAACCTTTAAATGTATTCACCCTTAAATGCTCATATGTGATGAATGCAGCTGTTAAGGTTCAAAAATTGAGGAAGGAGAGTACAAACCACCATGGTCCAGAAGATCTTGGTCAAACGATTGATTTTAATGAATACACGCGTGGGAAGACCATTCTGTACACAGACAGCAATTGATCTTCGACTTAATCAAAGCATACACAGATTTTTATAGCATCCGGGCTTGATTTAACGACGCCCCTTCAACGTCACAGATACATTTTATATATAGATCAGATCAAAACCACAATGACTTTTAACATAGTTTAAAAAGAACATCGTCTTCCATCTTCATAACAGGTACTTCCTGTTACTGCCGGATGCTCTCTTGTCATCTTGACACCTCAGCAGCAGTTCTGCGACAAACTGCTCTTTTTGCAACCCCAAGCAAAACATGATTAAACTTCCACCTATAAATGATTCTCTCTAACTGAGTTTGTGTGTGTGGGTGTGTGTTAACCACAATTGCACCCTGTTTCACCTCGCCGACTAGCTCCTGACCTCTAACCAGACAGAGAGACAGAAACCACTCTCGTATATGTAATAATCGAACCTAGACTTTGCAAACTCTCTGCAACTTCCTGTCAGCCTGCTGCACTTAGTCTTTCTAAAACACACACACACTGTTTAAACCTCTGAATACAATATCAATGCTGCAAATTCTATTATCAATGCAATGGTAATAATGATGATTATTTAACAATAGCAGTTTTAATTGTTTAATGATTTAGGATCATTTTAGGACCTTTTGGTCAATCGTTTGACCAAGATCTTCTGGACCATGGTGGTTTGTACTCTCCTTCCTCAATTTTTGAACCTTAACACAGGATTCAGTTCACTTTAATCCTTTAACCTTAAGATAAAAATAACAGTTTCAGTTTTACCATATCCAAATGATCAAAAACCCAAAAGGTCCTAAAATGATCCTAAATCATTAAACAATTAAAACTGCTATTGTTAAATAATCATCATTATTACCATTGCATTGATAATAGAATTTGCAGCATTGATATTGTATTCAGAGGTTTAAACAGTGTGTGTGT
>NW_024582575.1:741939-757775 GCF_018398535.1 Haplochromis burtoni
TCAAAGGCTTTATGGCTTTAATACCTGGTGGGCCGGTCTCTAGTCAAAATGCCCGGGCTGTTTTTTTGTCCCAGTCCAGCCCTGGGCACGACACGCAGTGAGTTAATCTGAGAAGGTGCATCAAAAATAAATGGCCGCGCCAGCAGTGCTCATCGCAAATCAGCTCGCATAGACACATTAGTTGTGCCTCTTCTTAATGGCGGTATCTTAACTAACAACCCCAACTACCAGTTTCAACTTGTAATTGGCTAAAAATAATTTAGTGAGAGGGACGTTGTTAGCTTCTGACACTTCAAAAGCTTCAGGAGCTTTTCGCTCAGCACAGCATCAGCACCACGGAGATACACGGATACATCCGTAGACTAGAATCCGTAGTATGGACCAATGTTTTATTTTCTGATCAAACCAGAAATCTTTAATGAGCAGCTAGATTTGTCTCGCATTAACTGGCTTAGTTGCCAGTCAATGCAACATCAAAGCAGCTGGAATCCACAGCTGGACATCACTACCTGACAACTGTCTTCAGAACGTTGCAGAGGCCTTATTGACAGTATTTGGCTCTACATATCTGTGTGAGCAGATTTCCTCTCACATGAGTCCTCAGGTAGCCGTCTGAATGCTGGACACTCGGAGACCTGTGTCTCTGAGTGGGAGACCAGAGATCACATTTTCCCTGTATTAACAGACATGCCATATTGGTTCAGTTTATTTTTCTTATCATTGTTGTGAGGAGACATTTGTATTTTCTGTTGTACAGTTCATTTGCTGTTATGGATAAAAAGTCTTTTTTTTGTTTCAAAATAGCTGATAACTATTCACTGACAGCTGCCAACATCTGCGAACAAATATAATTCTAGAAAGTGGTTCTATATAGTGAGTAACTGTTAATATAGAGCATTATTAAATTTATTGCTAATGCAATCATATGGCACACTGACCTCTGAGGAAATTTTAAATGGCACTCGCCATCAGAAAGGTTGCCTACCCCCTGCTTGGCCAGCGCTACAGCTCTGGCATGTCCACAGAGGACGCCATCGCCCACGTCCTTCATACCGTTGTAACACACCCAAAACAGATTCTAGGTCTGACCAACCGTCTCAGCCGTGGGCAAAATCTGGAGAATAGATTATTACATCATCTAAGTTAGGTCGCTGGATGAATTGGGTGTTGAAAAGAGGAAACTTATGGAGTGAAATGTGGGCAATGGAGTCTAATAGACTAAGTTTCATAGTCCGAGTGACATGCGATGTGCTGCCTTCCCCAATAAATCTGTAGCTGTGGTTTGGAAAGGACCCATCCTGCCCCCTGTGTACAGTACCAGCCACACTCAGGCACATCTTCGTTGGTTGTAGGACTAGCCTTACTCAGGGCAGATACACATGGAGACACAACCAGGTCCTCAGGTGTCTTGCCGTGAAAGTTTAGTGAAAAAGAAAATCCATCAACGCTCACTCTTTCACGAACTAAGAGGAGTGTCAGTTTTCAACTGCATTTGTCCGGGAGGGTGACAAGCCGAGGACTAGCCCTGCTGAAGGGCACCAGGTATTTGCAGGTGCAAGTGGACTTGGATCAGAGGCTAATTTTTCCCACAGAGATCGTAACAAATAATCTGCGACCAGACCTCGTCCTTTGGTCTAACTCCCCATAACTTGAGTACGTCATTGAGCTGATTGTACCATGGGAGGAACCAATCGAGGAAGCATTTGAGCGTAAGAAGCTGAGATATGCCAACTTGGCGGCTGAGGCAGAGGAAAGAGGCTGGAAGATCAAGATGCACCAGGTGGAAGTGGGGTGCAGGGGCTTTGTTGCCAGTACAACAGCAAAACTGCTTAGAGAGATTGGGATCAGAGGACAGGCGCAACACCAGCCTTTAAAAGAATTAGTAAACACTGCAGGGAGGACCAGTCACTGGCTATGGTTAAAGAGGGCTAACATCACTTGGGCAGCTAAGGCAGTCAGCTAACTGTGAGACACACGCCCAGGAATGATCAACCCAAGGTGGGCTGCCTCAGCAGGGGGCGTAAAAAGGGTAAAACCTAACATTAGAAATTTTGCTGGTTGATTGATACAGCTGTCTCAGGGCCTCCCGGGGACTGTGCAGTTAACCTCGTGGTAGTGAAACCTCTGGCAGGGAGGTGTGGGATGCCAGATCGGGCACCCCCTTCCGGCTCTCCTATCTTGCCACTTTTATCTTACTTCTCTCTATCACCTTTTCTATTCTTTTGAAGAAGTGAGGCTCCATAAATGTTAAAGAAGTAAGTATTATTTCTCAGTTGCAGTGAATTGATAGAGAAATAACAATTTAACATAAACCAGTGACACTCTGGGGCCTGATCAACCCTGGTAGGGGCTCCTTGGATGAGGGTGTCTAGTTATAATGGCCGAAACACCTGATGAATCCAAGGTCCACTACTGACGATGTGTCCCAAATCTTAATATGATAATCTGGATCAGATTTCTAATCCCTAAACCTAACCAAGGAAGGAGAAAATGGTAAATTATCTTGGGTAAAAGATGAGGCACACAACGATGTGTCCCGTTGGTAAGGTTACTGAGCTGCCTTTCCTCATACACTGATCAAAAATATAAATGCAACACTTTTGTTTTTGCTCCCATTTTTTGTGAGCTGAACTTAAAGTTCTGAAACGTTTTCTAGATACACAAAGGACCCATTACTATCAAATATTGTTCACGAATCTGTCAAAATCTGTGTTAGTGAGAACTTCTCGTTTGCTGAGATAATCCATCCCACCTTACAGGTGTGGCATGTCAAGGTGCTGATTAGACACCATGAATATCGCACGGGTGTGCCTTAGACTGCCCACAATAAAAGGCTCTGAAATATGCAGTAATGCTGATGCCACTATTAAAAAAGTAGTGGCATCAGCATGAGATTCAAAACACAGTTTATGGTCAAGTACCACACCTAGATATTTGTAACTCTCCACAATCCCAATATCAGCAGCTTCAATGATAGTAGGTGATGAGCTATAAGAGGGCTTCCTAAAATCAATAATCATGTCTTTAGTTTTTGACACATTTAGTGAAAGGATTGTGACCTATTGGTCAGAAAGTCTGTCGCCAGCCAATCAGACTAATGCAGGGGTCATCAACCTTTAAGACCGAAAGAGCCGTTTTGGTCTGAGCGACCCAGGGACCCTGAGCAGTTTTGGACTAATATTATAATATATGTATTTTGTATTGCTGTCCCTCGTTCTCCCTGCATATGTGTCTGTGTGTGTGGGTGTGGCCCTGGCAGGTGATTGGCCACACCTGAAGACCATGTCACACCTGCAGCTGATCAGGCCTCGTCGGAGGAGCTACTTGAGAGTGTGGTGGAGCTCTCTCCGACGCTGGATCATTGCATGACTTCACGTCAGTCTCTCGGCCAGTCAGTACGATTGTTCTTCAGCATTGTGTGTCTTATGGCTGCCTGTTTGTTATCTCCCCCAGGAGAAACGGGGAGACGAGAGGACAGCGAGCACGGGGTGCTCAGACACCAAGGAGCGGGGAGAAGGGACACGTCACGGGAGTCGGGATTGCGCAGAGGTTTTACTGTTATTTTCCTTACCACTGTAAATAAACACACTGCTTAGCACACAGAGCTCCGCGCCTGGGTCCTCCTTTTCCTTACACCCCCACGGTTTGCCATGCCAAACCGTGACACTGGTGACAGTGGCAGAGAAAAGGACACTAAAAAAAACTGCTGGACATTATGGACAATGCTGGGCATCCTCTGCACATGGACATAAACAACCAGAAGAGTCTTTTCAGTGATAGGTTGCTTCTCCCAAAGACAAGAACTAACAGACTTAAAAACTCCTTTGTCCCACACACCATCAAAGTGTTTAACTCCTCTCTGGAGGGGAGAGGGAGGGGAGACAGGAGGACAAAGGAGGGGGGAACAACTAAGCTGTAGTGCTACTGTGCAATACTTTTTGTTAATAACCAATGGTGCAATAGACTCACAATACTTGAAATGTGCAATTTCCTTGTATTCTTATTCCTATTTATTCTATTTATCCCTTTTGCATACTCTGTATTTATATATGTCTCTATATTTATATATGTGTATATATGGTTTATTTCTGCTAACATTCTGTATATTCTGTCGGTGCTGTGCTATTGTAAATCTAATCTAATCCAATCTAACAGAATAAATCATACAACACTGTATCCTGAAATTCATATTACAAGGAATCCCACCAACTGGGATTCACAATCCACTCCTCTGGTAGACGACTCTGCTCAAATCTTACAATTCAGTAGGGTTAGGGATGATTCCCCTGGCCACATGAGTTCTCCTATTGCACCACAAACAGTGAACAGATGACCAGGTCCACTCAGGGTCCACAGTTGATAGATGTAAGCCCCTACATACTGTCGTCCCCTCCTCACACTTCTCTTTTTCCTCCCTCAACCTCCCATCCTGTGTTGGAGCAGAGACAGGGGGAGGAGGAGAGACCTGGGAGGGTAAAAGCTATGCCTCCAACTTCCCAGATGGATGAAGATCTTGTCCAGTCCAGAGTAAATAGGAGAAAACCTAGAGTAAATAAAAGTGAGGGACTATTTAGGACTGTATACAGAAAGGGCAACAAACTGGGACCAAGAGCCACTCATTTCATCAGATTAAAAGGTATCCATTCTATCGTGTCAGTTTTTCAGGACAGCCAGAGACAGAGAACGAGAGGCAGAGACAAAAAGTTAGAGAAGAACAGCAAACGGTATTACTGCGAAAGCACTAGCTGGTAGTCGGCCATTCGCGTGTCCTTGTGCAGTTGAACAAAGTCCTCTTGTAGTTGAAAACAAACAGGCAAACATTTATTTCCACAGTCTTGAAATGCAGTAATCCGTTTGAATGTTCCTGTACACTACAAAACACGGTAACAAAACTGTTTGACTCCACAGCTAGTTAAAGCCCCGTTATTCCACACTGCCGATCGCAAACGCTCCCCCCGTGCACAGTTACCATGTATTAAAGGAACAGTACGTAATAATTAAATAAGGAAAGAAAATACAATTTAACTGTAAATATTAGGCTAAAGAAAATTATAAAGAAAAACTGAAATTCCCCATTATCTTACACTTATCCTTATCCCAAATGATTCAAATTAATTAATTCAAATATACACTCTGCAATCTGAGTAAACTAAGAGATGATTAGACCTTTATGTTATACAAACGGGACACAGGTGTCGCCTCAACTATCACAAAGCTTGAAAGGAGAGAAAAATTGCAGATTGGTTTGTTCCCATGAAATTCCCAATCTGGTTCTCAGGAGACGCCAATTTAAATCGTATACCAGCTTATAATAATGAAAATATTCAAATTGATAGTTACCCAGGGGCCTCTTTTTACCACTTTCTTCGGATATTGGAGAAGACTCCAGCCCACCCACTCACCAAATTAGTGATACTGTCGGTAAGGATCAATAATAGAGATCAGGATGCAGAAAAGAGTTGCATTAAACAACTAAGAATGCTATATAAAAAAAGCTTCCCCAATGCTGACGTATTCTTCCCGGTAATTAATTTTTCATCTTCCCTTCCAAGGGAATAACAACACAACTTGACACTTATCAATAACTTTGCTGCGGATCGCTTTTTGGTCCTGAACCCGCTACCCGGGGACCAATTTCAAACAATCTGAGATACATTCATTGGACACAGGATACAGCACAACATATACTCTCAAACTGGTGCAAACAGTTACAATTAAATTGAAACCATTTTCAAAACCACAGAGTTATAGCAGGCAACAGAAAGAATAAAAACTTGTAAGACATGTTAATTAAAGCGTAGCACACTGTGAGCAGTGAGAGAAAGAGAGGTATAAATCATCTGTCTCTAAAACAAATACAGAAACAGAAACGGGCCATACCCTCTCAGACAGGCAGTGTGCAAAGGATATCAGGTACATCAGATGAATGTGGTGGATGAAGCACTGAGAACGGGAATTTATCCATGGGGTATGAGACGACAGGTCATTAGGCTCTCCGGGCTTCATTAAACCAGTGGCACCAACAGAAAGGTAAAAAAAAGTGCAACTGGCGCTAAATATAGACTCCTGGATTGCGAACAATTTGAACTTTTTACATGACCACTATGAAACTGTTATTGAGGTTTTGAACAACAAACCGGGGGCTGTGCCAAGGTGCGGGGCGAGTTAGGTGCGTGGAAGTACAGGCTTGGAAGAGCAGAAAATTGCAGGATTGGAAAATTCAGGCTAACAAGCCAATAGTAATTTGGGGCGACTCGAATTTTAACAGAGTAATGCCCTTTACAATAAGAACATCCATATAGACAGCTACCCAGGAGCAAACTTTCATAACTTCTTTAAGCTCCTGGAGAGGACGTTGACCTGTGAGGAGACTGTTTTGGTAGTGATCTCGATAGGTTTGAACAACAAACATCAAGACTCATATAAAACTTCAATTAAACAGTTGCGCATGGTAGTCCGGGATGCACGGTCCATGTTTCCTAACGCAAAGGGCAAAGATTCACTTCTCGGACTCGCTCACTGAAGCAAAATCTCGCAATAATAACGTCAGGCAGCCATTTTAATTACTTACCCTGTATTCCTCCACATCAGTTTCATACTATGACGGATGGAATACACTGGACAGCTCAAGGCACGAATAATCAGAGCTCCCAGAAAAAAATCCCAGTCTTGGGGACATTCTCGTGAGAGCTAAACTGAAGGGGAGGGTTAAATCGGCTCCAAAAAGCTGGCGTGTCATTTGGTTCATAGATGCATGGTGTCTTATCCATACAGTAGAGCGATGTGGCCGACTGCAGGGAAACCCTCACTTCACTCAAAGAATCTGGTTTATGCCATTCAGTGTGGTGTGTGTGTGGCCTCATGTACATGGGGGAGAACGGGGCTCGCTTGCATAATCGTCTTCAGCAACATCCAGTCACATGGACCGTGCACCATACTAGCTACTCATTTTCGTGAGCACACGGAAGGGTCTCTGGCCATCATGGGTCTACAGACCAACCAAGCATGGTCTGGCGGTTGGCGAGGGAGAATGGAGAGAATATGGATGGACCTTAATGTCCCGAATTAAAACGAGAGTCTGGCATCCTTCTGTCCGGATAAATGAGCAATAAATGTTATGTGTATGGTTGTTTGATGGTTTTTGTTTGAAGAAACCTTGTTTTTCTTTTTTTAAATAGGTGGTTGTAGGAAAGTGGAGGGAGAGATAGAAATAGAGGCCTTTTTTTTTTTTTTTTACACCGAATGTCAACGTACTGAGAGTTAGTGGTGACAAGATCTGATAAAAGTGGCGGCAGGAACAGCTGAGCAGCTAAACAGGAGAATGAAGGCAGGCCTAGGATGTCCAGCCGGCCCTTAGGGCCATGCACTAAAGCTCCAATTGGAAGAAAACTAAGTCAAACTGTTTCTACAGTGGGGCAAAAAAGTATTTAGTCAGCCACCGATTGTGCAAGTTCCCCCACTTAAAATGATGACAGAGGTCAGTAATTTGCACCAGAGGTACACTTCAACTGTGAGAGACAGAATGTGAAAAAAAATCCATGAATCCACATGGTAGGATTTGTAAAGAATTTATTTATTCGTGCATTTTCATCGTATTTTGCTTCTTCTTCTCTCTGCCTAAATCAAGCCACCTGTCTGTCCTACCGTCGGTCACACTGTTGTTGATGGGGTGCTGTCAACCTTGATGCAGCAGAACAAAGATGCCACCAGCTTGTCAGTGAACCAGTCACACATGAAAAAGAAAAGAATCAAGTCCACAAAAGGACTGAACAGAAATAAGGCCACAATAACATCTAAGGAATGTGACCCTTCCATGTCAGCTCTGTAGTGTAAAATCAAAACGATCATTGGCAAGATCATCACGAAGTAGTTAAGGAACAGTAGAACTACTGCTCCCACAATTCTTCGTTTTTCCTTAACAGGCACTGGCGTGGCAGCAGGCAGACATTTGAGGGTCCCTGCTAAGCAGAGGATGTACAGTGGAGCAAGGAGTACGGCCAGAATACAAACAATAAATTGTTTTTCTGCAGCAACGGAGATGGTAATAATGCAAATGACCCAGATCACAGCGCAAGCCAGCACAGAAATCGTAGTTTGTCTGATGCTGTCCAACTGTCTGAAGACGATGATAAAAGATCTGCAACACAATACAAAGAGATAATATCATTATTAGAGTACAGAAGTTCATATATCTGGCCATAAGGATGTTTCACTGAATAATAGAATGGAAGTACAAAGAAAGACACGTACCCTTCTAGAGAAATGCATATTTTGAAGCCAAGATTAGCCATCATACTGAAGGCATAACAAGAAACGGAGGAGGAGTTGTACTGAAGCTGGTCTGAGTTTGCCACCAAAGCGATCATTGTGAACAGCTGGAGGAGAGTGGTGATGAGGAGGTTTGTGTAGTAGATGACAGGAACCTGCCCGCGTTTTATCTGCAGGAAGTATGAAAGTCACATTAAAGCAGTAATAAGCATGACACGTCGTCTCAAGATCTCTACAAGAAATCATGAAGTGATGATGTGCTCGGTTCAGTTCAGTCTCTCTACAGTTACAGTGTTCACTTTCAGGGAAATACATGAGTATGTGTAGGACACACAAACTGCTTTGGGATTGCATCAGGACGGTTAACTGGTGTGATCGGGCAAATCAAAGCTGCAGTGCTATCCTGCTTTGGTGACCACTTGTGAATAAGGAGAAGCTAAAAGTGATTTTATTTCGGTTACCTGCAGACTGCAACAAGAAATTACATTTTATAAGTTGCTAAACACTAAAAACAGAGAGGTGCAGGACTGTGCAAAACGTTTAAGCCACACATGATATATTTGGTTTCCAAGGAACCAGACTTTGACAATTTTTTTACAGGCTCTGCCTCCCATTTGACTTTTAAATGGCCGCCCACAAGAAAGCCTGCAGGCTGAGAGCAGATGTTAAACAAATATGCAGGACTGCTTTATTTCATTTGCGCAACATCTCTAAAATTAGAAATATCCTGTTGGCTTCCTGTTAAATCCAGAATTCAAAATCCTGCTCCTCACATACAAGGTCTTAAATAATCAGGCCCCATCTTATCTTAATGACCTTGTAGTACCATATCACCCTATTAGAGCACTTCGCTCTCGCTCTGCAGGCCTACTTGTTGTTCCTAGAGTATTTAAAGTAGAATGGGAGGCAGAGCCTTCAGTTTTCAGGCCCCTCTTCTGTGGAACCAGCTTCCAGTTTGGATTCAGGAGACAGACACTATCTCTACTTTCAAGATTAGGCTTCAAACTTTCCTTTTTGCTAAAGCATATAGTTAGGGCTGGACCAGGTGACCCTGAATCCTCCCTTAGTTAGGTGTAAGCTGCTGGGGGATTCCCATGATCAATTTCACCTTACAAATTCAAAGTGCTTTGAGGTGACTGCTATTGTGATTTCGGCTCTCTCTCACACACACACACACACACACACACACACACACACACACACACACACACACACACACACACACACACACACACACACACACACACGTTTTATGCCTAAAAGCTGCATGGTGTGATCGACGAACTAACTGCATTTCTATAGGCTGTCAAGCAAACGGACAGACGACAAACAGACAGTAATGTTATTTTTTACTTACAGCACGACATGAAAACACGAGGAGAAGAATAGCCACAGGAAGGCAGACACATGTGCCAACTAGGAACATCACATGAGCATGAGATGCCATCTCTGAGTGACTGTCTTCACGGTGGAGGTAATGCAGAGGTAAAGTCCACGCTTTTCTTCAGCAAGCAACCTTCAGTGTGGAATAGCCGATCTTTGCTTCTTCAAAAGAGAAAAAGACGCTGAACTGAACAGTTTGTCTTAAATTGTTTTTCATAAAATGATGCTACCACATGCCAAGAGCTTTACCTTTTTCTGTTTGACTATTTCCTGCCAAAGTTTTTTATGTTTCACAGAAAACCACAGAAAGATCTCTTCTCACACCTCCCACATGCATGTTATTATTCTTCTTATTGGGGGCCCATTGGAAGAGAGTTTCCTTACAACTATTCTACTTTCGCTGAACATAATATGCTAATAATATATATGTTTTTTCCTTATGTATTTTCTTCCTGTTTTTTAAAGAAGAGAAATTGTGGTTTTCTTTAGTGTCCCCTCTGTGTAAATGCACACAGAGTGTGGTTAGTAAGTGCTTCAGTGGAAGGAAGTCAGTGTAAACTGGAAATATTAGTCATTCATCTGGTGAAAAACAGCCCGTACACCCTTTGGCAGATTATGGCCATTTTCTAATGTATGCATTATTCAGTGAGGTCATTTATCACGATATACATTTGAAAATTTGCGATAACGATATAACTGACGATATAATTGGCATTAGACAAAATACTTTACAACTCCACAACTTTATTGTGCAAAAAAAAAAAAACATCACTGTATTTTCACTTAAACAAGCAGCTGTTTTTATGTGCATTAAAGTTATATAGGTTATATAGTTATATAGGACAAACAGATTCTTTCCCAGAGCTATCACCGTAGTAAATAAGCACAAAAACAATTGAACCTGCTTAGCTATACCATACCGTCACTGCCATTATATTATGCTGCTATTCATACTGTCATTATATTAATGCTGCTATCGTACTTACTATTGTTTGAGTACTTACGATTGTTTTATTGTACTTTTTATATTTTACATTTATATTTATTATTGAATCTTGCACCAAGGGAGTGGCACTCCAATTTGGTTGTACTCTGTACAATGACAATAAAGGCTATTCTATTCTATATAAAAATTTAACAGTGCAAATACAAATTCTTTGCTGACAGTTTAACCAAAAGGCATTTCCAGTGGAAATTGGCCGACATATCCTCAGCATAACCATGTAGAGCAGGGGTGTCAAACTCAAATACACAGTGGGCCAAAATTCAAAACCAGAACAAGGTCGCGGGCTAACATTAATATTTATTGAAAAATATTTATTCCTCCAGATATAAGAATGAATCTCTTCTTATGGACTCAAACAAGTTTTGCTGAAAAACTGAATATGGAACAAGCAAAGCTTAATACTAAACAATATATATATTAGCTGTATAATACCAGTAGGCCAGCTCTAATAGTAATTTGGTATGGCTTCGCGGGCCAAATGTAATTAGGCCCTCTAGATCAGAGTTTGACACCTATGATCTAGATATCCACAAACTTAAAAAGAGGTTATACACACACAATACGGTAATATTATGTTGAAGCACAGTACGTATCACTCCGCGAGGCTCCTGCCTACGATAGCCGTAATGCTCCGACAATCCATCAAGCGGTGCGGCTTCGTAGCTTAGCAAAGTCGTACTAAAACATTTGACAGATTTTCGAGCGCCGTGCACATAAAATCGTTTCGAGGTCAGTAAACACAACCAGAGTTCATACATAAGGCACACGGGATTATAAGGGGCTCTGTCGACTTTCAGAAAAATCAAAGGATTGATTTTAAGTGCGCCGTATTTTCCAAACAACACGGTAATAACGACGGCCCGCTAGCATGCGCTACCAAAAATAGTGCTTTGTTGTGTATCTGACGGACGAAAGCTAAACCAGTTCCACACCAGTGAAGCTGCAGCATTTTTACAAACCAGTTCTGGTTCATCGTTTCATTCAACGATCCGCTTTCGCTCTTCTCATTCTGCGTCGCCATGCTTTTTCCGCCATGTGCGTATGAAAACAAAGGCACTGCGCATGCGCGTTTTACCCATATTCTATCGCCATATTTCATTTTCTTATCGTTGCCCAACATTATACCAGTTTTACCGTGAACGGTATGATATGGCCCAGCCCAAGCTGGCATGAGGGCTCTATTTGTGTTTTGTGGAAGGATTGAGGTGTGTAATTAGTCCTAAACAGATTCAGCTGATGTGTATCCGGGACACTGTGCTGTCTGTGATTGGTGAATGGAGGGAAACTTCACTAACGTAAATATAAGAAATTAAAATTCTGCTTTTCACTTTTTGTGCTTTTGATTTCCTTCCACTCCCCAGCTGCCCGTGTTGCGTCCTCTATTTAAATTATTCAAACTGTGGTCAAAGTGAGCCACCAGACAGCAACATTAGCCAGAGTAGCAGTCATAGGGTTAGCCTGTGTCAGTTAATGAGATCATGTGTTTCAGCTTGGGGGACACTAACCACAACACTGGTCGTGTCCAAATTCATGGGCTGCATCCTCCTGAGGCCGCATTTGTAGACCGATTACGTCACAGCAGACGCGTACGAAGGCCGTGTCCATTCAAGCTGCTCCTCAGAAATGCGGCCACAAATGCGTCTCCTTTTCTTCCCTGAATTTAAGATGTCGGGGTATCTTCTGGCCCAACAAATCCCAGAATGCATAGCGCGGCCAGAATTCCAGTTTCCAACAATGGCGGCAGCTAGTTGTTTTAATATTACTCTTATTATCTTTCTGGGTCACAAAATAAACTTTAACATATTTCAGGCAGAAAGTAGCTAAACTAGGGCTGAACGATTATGGAAAATAATCTAATTGCGATTTTTTGCCCCAATATTGCGATTGCGATGCGATATGCGATTATTTTTTAAGGTCTTTGTCTTCTGTATTATTAAACAAAGACAAGCAATACATCATATAGTATGGCCAATACTATATTACATTAATTTTAAACTGTTCTTTCCTGGAAGACAGACCTCTGTTATGATGACATGAGGTGATGCATGAATTGATGACTGACATTTTTATTTAACTTCTTCAATCACAACAGTATATTTGAACATACACAATAGTTTATTTTTAGCTTACAAACATCTGAGCATAAAGTGCTGACAAGGAACCCTGGTGTAAACATTAAAATGAAAGTCAGTACAATGTGCAGATTGCAGAAATATACATAAAAAAAATCAGTGGCTTTACCACACTCAGTTTTTCGACATCTGTGAACTACTAGACAGTCATTCAATTAAAAAATAATATTAAATAAATAAAACTAATAAATAAAAAATACACACATCTTACTGATCTCTGCAGTCAGTAACATTACACATAAAGTGCAAACATAATAGCAATTGTATAAACACACACACAAACACGCCTTTAAAATTTAAAGGCGTGAAATTCGGCCGTCTGCTTCTGAAAAATATAACCAGACACTGGTGTAAATTCTCGACTGTCTCATACTTCTGTTTAATCAGTTTTCTGTTTGACGTTTAGTCAGCTGTGTGAAAACCAAGGAGGAACCCACCCGGGGGATTAATAAAGTTTTATTTTATCTAATCTAATAACTTTAATCTCAGCCAAACCGATTTACTCACGAACAAACAAAACACTGAAAAAAGCCCAACAATAACATTTTTAGGTTGTCGAAGTGACTTATATATTACGTTTAACCCGAGCAGCGAAACTCCGCGGTGATCAGAAAATGATGTGCCGGGCGTTGTGCCGTTCTCGGCCGCATCAGTAACCCTCGAGGTCTCGGCTAGCTGTCGAGCTGGTGGGTAGCAGACGTCTCCGAAAACGTCGAAGCACTTTTGCAAATATGCGATATCTTGATAAACCGAGCAGATATTTGATGTTTACACAGCTACTTTCTCGCCTGAAAATATGTTAAAAGTTTATTTTGTGACCCAGAAAGATTAATAGTAATTTTAAAACTTAGTAGCGGCCACCATTGTTGGAAATTGGAATTGGCTGGGCCGCGCTATGAATTCTGGGATATGGTAGCCACGAAGGACACACCCGCATCCTTCTAATTACTCTTACTAATCTTTCTGGGTCACAAAATAAACTTTTAACATTCAGCGAGAAAGTAGCTGTAAACATCAAATATCTGCTCGGTTTATCAAGATATCCCATATTTGCAAAAGTGCTTCGACGTTTTCAGAGGCGTCTGCTACCCACCAGCTCGACAGCTAGCCGGGAGCTCGAGGGTTACTGATGCGGCCGAGAACGGCACAACTCCCGGCACATCATTTTCAGATCACCGCGGAGTTTCGCTGCTCGGGTTAAACGTAATATATAATTCACTTAGACAACCTAAAAATGTTATTGTTGGGCTTTTTTCAGTGTTTTGTTTGTTCGTGAGTAAATCGGTTTGGCTGAGATTAGTTATTAGATTAGATTAGATAAAATAAAACTTTATTAATCCCCCGGGTGGGTTCCTCCTTGGTTTTTACACAGCTGACTAAACGTCAAACAGAAAACTGATTAAACAGAAGCCAGTGTCCTGTTATATTTTAGATACAAGAGCAGGGTTTACGGCTTATTACTCTTAGACAGCTACGTTGCTATGACGTCCAATTTCTACAGGCGGTGTTTTACTTCCGGCCTACCCGACTTTGAGACCTTAGACCGCGAAGGCCGGGTCCTCAGGAGGATGCAGCCCATGAATTTGGACACGACCTCTGATGTTTTATTTAGCTTCTTTTAACTGCAAATGACACGCTGCTGTTTTTCAGTGCAGGATGTCAAAACAAAAAAAACTTAAAAGTTTTTCTCTATTTGTGTGTCGGGTTTTTTGCCACAAAGCAGCCAGTGTAGGAAACAGAAGCACTAAAACAACATCAAATGAGTCATTTCCTAATGCGGCTAATCTTTTTCTTTGGCTGATTAAAATGGAGTTGTTGTTGACCTGCTGTTGGTCATCAGTTCATTTGAGCAGCACTTAATCTTCTCTCAGTATATTACCAAAAATATTAGCTTGTCTGCCTTCACATGCATATGAACTTGAGTGGCATCTCATTTTTAATCCATAGGGTTTGTTATGATGTCTGCCGCCCTGTTGCTTATATAAAAGACTCTCCACAAGGTTTAGGAGTGTGTTTAATCTTCCAGAAGTGTATTTGTAAAGGTGGGAACTAACAAAGCACAAATACTTTGTTGATGTATTTTAGTAGAATTTTCACGTATCTGTACTGATTTGAGCTTAAACTGTAACACATGAAAGGAAATCTATCAGTATACCAGTCCATTTTATGGCATACAAAGAGAGGAAACTATATAATTTATGGATAAGTCACAGCTCTATAGTCAGGGGTTAAGGAGGACCATTCATTTTGTTGTTCATACGCTGTGGTTGTGGTCACTCAGCATCTAGCTAGCTCTACAGAAGAGGAGCAGCATAAAGGTAAAAACATTTTGTCAGGTAATTTCAAATGCAGCGTTTTTAAATCAGCTCAACAAACATCAGCAAACACACAAACTGTTTGTGTGCAGTTTGTCTCACAGTGTGTTGCAGCTTAAAGTCCAGCTGTTTATTTCACTGAAAGAGAAAAGTAAGAGAGCTAACTTCACTCAGAGATGGAGAAAGCTAAGAAAGAAAGACAGGACGGGAGGGGAAGTAGGGAGGTTAGATTTAAAGGTGTATAGGAATTTATTTTATTTATGTATTAATCACATTATTTTATTGTATAATGCCTTGGTGCCACTGGATTTTAACATGTCTCACAGTAAGACAAATGGTGGGGGTCTAGTAAGGAAGTTGGGGGAAGCAGACAACTCCACAGGAAGAGTCTTTTCGCTACGTTCACACTGCAGGCGAAAGCGCATCAAATCCGATTTTTTTTTTGACCCTATGCGACCCATATCCGATCATGGTATGACAGTGTGAACGGCACAAATCCGATATTTTCAAATCCGATCTGGGTCACTTTCGTATGTGGTACTGAATCCGATACATATCTGATGTTTTAGAAAGCGACTGCTGTTTGAACGGTCATGTTGCATTAAATCCGTCAGACGCCAATTATCAGCGCCGGAGAAGCGCCCGATAAGACATCGCGAACGCTTCCTGGCCATCCCGTGTAGATGTCAGTGAAACTGTTGGGAAGACAACGTGAAAACATTCTTCGTGTTT